>NC_048238.1:90497762-90505217 GCF_002007445.2 Ailuropoda melanoleuca | reverse complement strand
AGACAAAAAGGGATCAAAGGTATCCAAATCGGCAAAGAAGAAGTCAAACTGTCTCTCTTTGCAGATGACATGATACTCTATATGGAAAACCCAAAGGAATCCACTCCCAAACTATTAGAAGTTATAGAACAATTCAGTAAGGTGGCAGGATACAAAATCAATGCCCAGAAATCAGTTGCATTTCTATACACGAATAACGAGACTGAAGAAAGAGAAATTAGGGAATCCATCCCATTTACAATAACACCAAAAACCATGCGTTACCTTGGAATTAACTTAACCAGAGACGTAAAGGACCTATATGCTAGAAACTATAGATCACTTTTGAAAGATATTGAGGAAGACATAAAAAGATGGAAAAATATTCCATGCTCATGGATTGGAAGAATTAACATAGTTAAAATGTCCATACTACCCAGAGCAATCTACACTTTCAATGCTATCCCGATCAAAATACCGAGGACATTTTTCAAAGAAGTCTATTTTCTATTTGCCATATTCTCACTAGAAACATTAAGGTGGTTTACACTACCGTTTTTTTTTTTCCTTTAAAAAGGAATTATTTCAAACATGACACAGTATTTCCATAAGAATAATGTCCTTTTTTCTTGAAGGCTTTATCTTATTTAACCCAACAGATGAGTGAGTTAACAGGGGCATTTTGAATTAAAATGAAAGGTGATTTGCCATAGTTATCATTGCAAGCCTGAAACCTGTGACATACTTACTTTTTATACATGTGACATTTGGAATTCAGGATTTGTTATTTATGGAAATAATGAAATGACCAATTTAAAAAAAAACTCAGTGCATTCAAGAATTGTAGCACAGAATCACAAACATTGTAAAACAAAATTGGAACTGGCTGCAGGAAACGAAACAAAGATACAATCAGTGACTTCTTAATAAGGGAAAGGCTTTATATCTGAGGCTCTCAAGTCACTGAGGCCAATTTTATTTTATTTTTTTAAACCATAGTGAAATGTAAATATTATCTGGAAAATCCTAATACTTTTGTTTGACTCCTCGATTCTAAAAGAATTTTGGTTGGAGTATCCAGAAAAATGGGCAAAAGATATATTGTCAAGTTTTATTTAACTATTTGAATAGATATCTCCAAATTTTCTACTTAGGAATGGATTTCTTCAGCTTTGTGTCACTTAAATGTGAAGTACCTCAATTTATTTATTATGTAATACATAATATAGAATTTCCTATCACAATCTCGTTTGAGATACATAATCATTCTTGCTCTCCAGGATTTAAAACTGTGAAATTCAACCAGGTTTATAAAGCTAGTTTGATTCATTAACAACATTTTTGTGAAATTCAGGTAACAGCCCTTCAATTTTCTTTTTCTTTCTTTCTTTCTTTCTTTCTTTCTTTCTTTCTTTCTTTCTTTCTTTCTTTCTTTCTTCTTTCTTCTTTCTTTCTTTCTTTCTTTCTTTCTTTCTTTCTTCTTTCTTTCTTTCCCTTTCTTTTCTTTTCCTTTCTTTTCTTTTCTTTTAAATAGAACACATTCATGACTTCTTTGGAAAGTGTTGAAATGGGTAAGTTATAAGATAGAGAAAGGCACATTCCATTCTCAGAGAGAGCTCCTTATATTTCCTACTATTCTAAATTTTAAATGGAAATTTGCTTTTATTAAAAAGTATATAATTTCCATCTTACCTTGATTTCTTAATGAATATTTCAATAAATACTTCTTATAAATTATATTTATATATATGCATATATAGAATTAAGAGAATATAAAAAATAGATACATGTTTTAGAATAAACTGTGCTCCCTCAAAAATGTTGAATTCTTAACCCCCAGTACTCCAGAATGTAACTATATTTGGAGATAGGGCCTTTGAGAGACTATGGACTCTGGGAAACAAACTGAGGACTTCAGAGGGGAGGGGGGTGGGGGATTGGGATAGGCCAGTGATGGGTATTAAAAAGGGCACATATTGTATGGATCCCTGGGTGTTATACACAAACAATGAATCATGGAACACTACATCAAAAACTAAGGATGTACTATATGGTGACTAACGTAACATAATAAAATTTTTTTAAAAAAATAACACTTTTCCAATGAAAACATACAAATAGCTAGCAGACACATGAAAAAATATTCAAAATCATTAGCCATCAGGGAAATTCAAATCAAAACCACACTAAGATACCACCTTACACCAGTTAGAATGGCAAAAATTGACAAGGCAAGAAACAACAATTGTTGGAGAGGATGTGGAGAAAGGGGATCCCTCCTAAATTGTTGGTGGGGATGCAAGTTAGTACATCCACTCTGGAAAACAGTGTGGAGGTCCCTTAAAAAGTTAAAAATTGAGCTACCCTATGATCCAGCCATTGCACTACTGGGTATTTACCCCAAAGATACAGACATAGTGGAGAGAAGGGCCATATGCACCCCAATGTTCATAGCAGCATTGTCCACAATAGCTAAATCGTGGAAGGAGCTGAGATGCCCTTCACTAGAGGACTGGATTAAGAAGATGTGGTCCATATATACAATGGAATATTATTCAGCTATCAAAAAGAACGACTTCTCAACATTTGCTGCAACATGGACAGCACTGGAGGAGATAATGCTAAGTGAAATAAGTCAAGCAGAGAAAGACAACTATCATATGGTTTCTCTCATCTATGGAACATAAGAACTAGGAAGATCGGTAGGAGAAGAAACGGATAAAGAGAGGGGTAATTAGAAGGGGGAATGAAGCATGAGAGACTATGGACTCTGAGAAACAAACTGAGGGCTTCAGAGGGGAGGGGTGTGGGGGAATGGGATAGGCTGGTGATGGGTGGTGGGGAGGGCACGTATTGCATGGTGCTGGGTGTTATGCGCAACTAATGAATCATCGAACTTTACATAAAAAAATAAAATTAAAAAAATAAAAATATATAAAATAAAATAAAACTGGAGATAGGGCCTTTAAAGAAGTAGTTAAAGCTAATTGAAGTCATATGGATATGTCTTAATCCGATCTCACTGGTGTCCTCATAACAAGATAAAATTTGGACACATAAAGACACACCACGGATGAACAAACACCAAAAAAAGCTATGTAAAGATGCACTGAGAAGGTGGCCATCTGCAATCCAAGGAGAGAGGCCTCAGAAGAAACCAAATCTCTAGAACTGTGAGAAAATATTTCTGTTGTTTAAACCAATGAGTGTGTTATTTTGTTATGGTACTTGTAATCTTGAATACATATATTCATTCTACCATTGCACATTGTTCTGCATTTTTGCCAAGTAATAATATAATATTTTTTAAAAATATATTTATTTAATTTTTTAAAATTTGAGTATAGTTGACACACAGTGTTACATTAGTTTCAGATATACAGCATAGTTATTTGACAAGTCTATACATTATACTATGCTTACCACAAATGTAGCTACCATCCCTTACCATATAACATTATTACAATACCATTGACTACAGTCCCTACATTGTATCTCCCATCCCAATGACCTATTCATTCTCTAACAGGAAGCCTGTATTTCCCACTCCCCTTCACCCATTTTACCCATTCCCTATGTCCCTTTCTTCTGGTAACCATCAGTTTATTCTCCGAATTTATAGGTCTGCTTTTTGTTTACTTGTTTTTTTTTGTTTTGTTTTGTTTTGTTTTTTTTAGATTCCACATATAAATGAAATCACATGGTATTGGTCTATCTCAGTCTGGCTAATTTCACCTAACATAATACCCTCTAGGTCCATCCATGTTGCCACAAATGGCAAGATCTCTTTTTTTGTGGCTGAGTAACATTCCATTGTGTGTGTGTGTGTGTGTGTCACATCTTCTCTATCCATTCTTCCACCAATGGACACTCAAGTTGCTTCTATACCTTGACTATTGTAAATCATACTATAATTAACATAGGGGTGCATATATCTTTTCAAATTAGTGTTTTCATTGTCTTTGTGTAAATAGTAGTGGAATTATTGGACCATATGGCATTTCTATTTTTAATTTTTTGAGGAACCTCCATATTATTTTCCACAGTGGCTGTACCAATTTACATTCCCACTAAACGTGCATGAAAGTTCCTTTTTTTTTACCTCCTTTCTTACAGTTGTTATTTCTTGTCTTTTTTATTTTAGCCATTCTGACAAGTGTAGTTGATATCTCATTGTGTTTTTTTAATTTTAATTTCCCTAATGATGAGTGAGGTTGAACAGTTTTTCATGTTGCCTGTTGGCCATCTGTATAACTTCCTTAGAAAAATGTCTATTAATTTTCCTCCAAGGGGGGGGAGCAGTTGTAACTCTAATGTATCACTGATGACAGTTTGCATTGACATAAGCTATTCAGAAAGCAATGGGTAATATCCTGCAAATTAAAAAATATACATATATAATTATATATTATTTCAAATCCTAGGTACATGTCAAAGAAAAACTCTTGCATATGTGCACTAGGAGATATTCATACACTATTTGTCACATCAAAAACAACAAAGATCAGTCAAAACACCCATCAGTAGAAATACATATAAAATTATGGTATATAAATACAATAGAATATTACTATATATGTTAAAATTAGGGAAATAAGGGGCGCCTGGGTGGCTCAGTCGTGAAGTATCTGCCTTCGACTCAGGGCGTGATCCCAGGGTTCTGGGATCGAGCCCCGTATTGGGCTACCTGCTCTGCTGCAAGCCTGCTTCTTCTTCTCGTGCTTCCCCTGCTTGTGTTCCTTCTCTCACTGGCTGTCTCTCTCTGTCAAATAAACAAATAAAATTTTTTTAAAAAATTAGGGAAATAAGTCTGTATATATCAACATTAATTAAAGAACAAATTAAAGTGTAAAAGCAAATTGTAGAATGATATAATCAGTATAGTGTCATTAACACATATTTAAAACATACAAATACCAAAAACAAAGAGCATATATGTTTTACTCGTACGCAAATACATATATGTTATAGAATATTAAATCATATAATTATAAAAACATTCACAATAGTGATATGCTTTGATGAGGTTGGAAGGAAAATTGGACTGAGGAAAAAATGAGGGATTTAAACAATGTTCTCCATGTTAAATATATATGTTCTATAAATTTAAAAATGAAAAATATTTTCATTAATATAGAATAATTTTATTATTATTATTTATTTATTTTATTTTTTAGAATGTTATGTTAGTCACCATACAGTACATCATTAGTTTTTGATGTAGTGTTCCGTGATTCATTGTTTGCATATAACACCCAGTACTCCATGCAATATATGCCCTCCTTAATTAATACCCACCACTGGCCTAGTGCAACCTCCCCCCCAAAACCCTCAATTTGTTTCCCAGAGTCCATAGTCTCTCGTGGTTCATTCCCCCTTCTGTTTACCTCCCTTCATTCTTCCCTTCCTTCTCCTACCGATCTCCCTGCTATTCCTTATGTTCCATATATGAGTGAAACCATAAGCCTTTCTCTGCTTATTTGTAAAAAGTAATATCATGGGTGTTTATCGCAGTTTTTACATATTTTCCCAAAATTTTTAGTGAATATAAATAAACAACAACAACAAAAGAACCCTAATAGAATAATTATATTTAGAAGCACTGAAACTTTCCACAGTGACTGAAAACTAACATCTAATCGGAGAAACTTCTTCTAAGTCTTAAATTTTCAGGTTGTGTGACCCTAGGTTCTAGGCATTGTTATACTATTTAAATGCAACTGACATCAATTAAAATAGCATTAATAAAATATGATAAATGTAAGAGTGGCATTACTTAAGATTGAATAGCCATTATTCAGATCATTTTCTGAAAATACATTTTGTTTGTTTCTGTCATATCTTGAGAATAAAGAGGAGTTTTTGGTTTTCGCTTTTTTTCATTTATTTCAATTCTAGTCTGATTGCTTTCTAAGTGTCAAACAAGCTTGCTGAAATATATAGACAGGTAGGAACTGTTGAGCAGAAGTATGAGCCCTACTGGGAATTTCACAGCTAGTTTCTACTAGGTGAGCACAAGATCTTCTAAATTTCTCATGGATGAAAGCAATGTGTGTAATACACTAAGACTTTCCTGAAGTTTAAAATTAGAGTTGATTTTGCTTAAAATGTAAGATTTGCAATCTACCTTAAAGTAAGTTGGTATTGCAGTAATTTACCAACATTTACAAAATCAATAGTCATTTCTAGCCTATCCAGCTCTCCCAATTTTTGCCTTTTTGACATTTTTGCAGAATTATCTCCTAGCATCTCTGTAGTAATTCGCATTTATTGCAATGTACTTGATCAGAGACATAGCAATAAACTGCAGGCCCCAGTGCTGCTATAGTCAGCAAATAAGCCAGTTATGGTTTCATTTTCTGTTTTTGCTTTTTGAGATTTTTTTTTAAGTTTCATGTCAGGGAATTTTTGTTCTCTTGAACTTAGAAACCATCTTCACACCAGACTTGGTTAAACAATCTAAGCTAAATTCATTATCCCAAATGTTAATAATTGCATTTCGGTAATGGCTTTCATTACAGTACCTCCAGGTACTTAACACACATCAACTAAGGTACAGCACGCCCCTGTGAAGCAGGTCAGGATTATTATATCCTCTGAGACTCAATGAGGTTACTGACTGAAGGTCATGGAGCAAATTAACAACAAAGTAATAGTAGAAGACCACAGTTTGAACAAAATTCTTGTTTTCTCTTTTAATATTATATTTGGTTTCCTGAATGCTCTCTGCATTTCGTTTGCCTTTAATTATAAATGAAATAGAAAACCATAATTCAAATGCTATGAACTTGAAATATATTACTATAGGTAGCTTAACCAATTCAGATCTGCACAAGATTGATCAATTTGTGTCATAATTTCTAAGCATTGTTGGGGCTTTATACTTCCTGTTCATGACAAATCATTATTTCAAGCCACTTGGATTTTAAATATTAATGCTTTTTAGTCTTATATATAGTTTTCTCATAAATTCCCTGAGTAAGATTATACTTATCTATAGGTTAGATTACTTATTCTACTTCCTACAGAAGCCAAGTCAGTACTCATAATTCTATATAATGAATAACTGATAACTGTCATACTCTGGCAGGAACTAAAATAGTTAATAGAGAAATAATTTCTTCTTGATGGAGTATTTGGTAGTACTTAATTGGAAAAACATTTCCATTTGCCAGTTATTTTATTATGGAACACTAGAGCAGAGTTCAGAGAAACTCATTTGGAAAAGGTTTGGTGAAGGGAAACTGAAATATCTAAGAGTGGTGAGACACTCATGCATACTCAGGCAACAATATTAGGACTTGTGTGTCTAGGAAGATGAAAATTATGGGAGATATGATAAAATTTTACAAAACCAAGAATTGTCTGGCAAAAGGTGTTCGGGGCTTTGAAATAGGACCATACCATTCCTTGAATTTTCAAAGAGTCATCTTAGAAATATATATATATATATATATATTATATATATATATATAT
>NC_048238.1:90273297-90497378 GCF_002007445.2 Ailuropoda melanoleuca | reverse complement strand
ATATATATATATATATATATATATATATATATATCAGGCAATAATCATATGATGTGTTAATCTCCCAAAAACGGCACTAGCAGAAAGTGCAAAAGATTCAAAATTGTATGAGATACATTCTATAACAATAGTTTAAATTTATGCATAATTCACTGGATTACAGATGTTTTAGGAAAAGAACCAGGTTGTAAAATTTATTGTTTATTTTAAAAAGTTATCTGGGTTATTTATGTGGCTTATATCTTGAAAACTAGATATTGAATATTCATTCCATTTATATAAGATGATGGTTCATATAGGCCATTTAACTAATTTGAATAAATCACTTGTCCCTGACTATATTGAAGCAAAGATGCATCATTTACCCTGAGAGCGAATAGTCTGTATTATCACCCAACCTCTCAACTTCTATATCAAATTTCTGTTGTAGGACAGAATGTTTTCTGTGTTTAGTAGCTAAATACAGAGCTATGCTATGCTTATGGGTAAACAGATTTCTAAACCTTTGTATGTTTAATTTAAATCATTTCTTTTTTTTATGATTTCATTTATTTATTTGACAGAGAGAGAGACAGCCAGTGAGATAAGGAACACAAGCAGGGGAAGTGGAAGAGGAAGAAGCAGGCTCTATCCTAGCAAAGCCCGCTGATCTTTAAAACTTTAGGGTTTAAGCCCTGCTGGTTGTAAGAATCAAGAAATTTGGGCCCTCTTTCTTTCCAAGCCAATTGATGTGGAAATTTGTTTTCCCTATGTCCTCCCCTGTGTGTTATTCTGTCTCTTGACCTCTGTGACCATGGTTCCCTCCCAATCACAGTAGATCTGTTTCTCACCCCTGTATCTCCACACTTCCTAACTTTTTGATGTGGGCCCTTCTCTACCTCTAGCTGTGAAGTTTGTTCTGCCAATCTTAAGGTCAATTTCTGAGGTATTTAGGATGATTTGATAGCTATCTGGTTATATTCATGGGATGAGCCAAGCCTAGTGTCCTCCTAATCTGCTGCCATCATCCAACATTTTCTTTTGTTCATAGTATTTAAAGATTAATGACAGGGGCGCCTGGGTGGTGCAGTCGTTAAGCGTCTGCCTTTAGCTCAGGGCATGATCCCGGCATTATGGGATAGGTCCCCACATCAGGCTCCTCCACTATGAGTCTGCTTCTTCCTCTCCCACTCCCCCTGCTTGTGTTCCCTCTCTCGCTGGCTGTCTCTATCTCTGTCAAATAAATAAAATCTTTAAAAAAAATAAAGATTTATGATAAAGAAAGCTCCTTCTATTATCAGTTTGTTAAAAAGATTTTTATGATTATTTGATGTTTAATTTTATTAAATACTTTTTGTTACATGTGATTGAGTTAATCACATAATTTTATTTATTTTTTCTTTTTTTCCTTTATTATTTCAAGTGTATGTTGTTAAGGGCATACCATTTAGGATTTTTAGATATTCACAGTGTACTGAAATTTTTATTATTAAGAAGTGTTCCTATTTCTCTCTAGAAAACAATTTATCCTTAAAATATACTTTCTCTGATATTAATGTAACTATCTTATTTTTCTTTTGGCTACTGAATCCATGATGTATTTCATCCATTGCTTTACCTTAAAACTGTTTCCTTATAATTTGTACACATATATTTTAAATATTATATAGTTATGATTTAATATTATATCAACTCTCAGCATTATTTTGTCTTTATTTGAAAACGTTAGTCCATTTACATTTAATGTAATTACTGATATATTTGGGTTTAAATCTACCATCTCAGTTTTGGCCTTCTATTTTTTTCATTGTATTCGATGTCCCTTTTTCTCTCCTTAGTCATTTGGAATTATTGAGTCAATTTAATTCCATTTTCCCTTTTAATTTACAGCTATAAGTTATAATTATTAATGCATATAATCAATATTCATTTATATTTTCCAACATATTTACACTTTGTATTGCTTTTCATTTCTTCTCCAATTGTCAAGCTGCCATCTGGCAACATTTTCCTTCTGCCTAAAGAACACTTTATATTTCCTTAATGCAAGTCTACTGAACTAAAATAATGGCTTTTGTTTTTAAAAAAGTCTATTTCAACTTCATCCTTGAAAGCTATCTTTGCTTGGTGTAGAATTCTATGCATGCATTTTAGTTCTTTAAGCACATTGATGGTATCATTCCATTATATTCTACTTTCATTATGGTCACTCTTTTATAATTTTTTTAACTCCCAAAGCTCTTAAATTCTTTCTTGGTCATTGACTTGTAAGAATTTTATGTTCATGTTCCTAGGTGTTCTCTTCATTTTATTTATTCATGTTCAGTTTCGTATAGACCATTGCACTTACAACTTGATGACTTCATAATTTTTTAAGACATTTCCTCTGTTATGTTTTTAAATATATATTTGGCACCATTATGATCCTTTCCCTTCTTGTGCTATGCTTATATGTAAAAGCTTTTCACTCTGGCCTCTATCCTTCTTACCCTCTTATGTATTTTTCATCCATGTCTTTCCTGACTTCATAATGTATATTTTTATCTACATTCTCTAGTTTTCTAATTATACTTTCAGATAACTTTAATATTCTAGTAAAATCACACAGGAATTTCTTAATATTAGTTTTATAGTCCCCAAATCTGAAATTTGCATTATTTTTTCAACTTTCAATTCTTGGCCAAAAGTATCATATTCTAACCAAATTAAGTTATTTAAAAATTTACTTGATATCTGCATTATTTGGAGCCCCACTAGGCCTGCTTCTATTGTGTGATTTTGATATTGTTCTTATTGTTGTTCATATTTTCCTTATCTCCTCATGTCCTTGGTTATTTGATTTGCTGAATTTTATTTTCTGCGAAAAAAAATGTAAAAAATATTTTGAAACCGTGGATGATATTATCTTCTTCAAGAGATGATTAGCATTCAGCTCTGATAAGGGGCTGGTAGTACTCATAATCTCTTTAATTCAATTATAAAGGTTAAGACAATTTGAAGCTGAGTTTTTTCAACTTCCTCATTTGAAGTGGGATAGTTGGTTTACCTGGTCAAATCTTGGCTGACAAATGACTCAAATTTTCAATGCCTTAATCAGTTAAGTTATCAACAACTCCATTAACTTCTGAGCATATCTTCTGCCTCTCATAAAGTCAACAAATGTTCATCTGGAATCAAAAAGGACGTTTCAGATTTCAGAATAATTTTTCTGAATTTTAATCATCTCCCAGATCTTGACTCCATAATTCTTCACTGTTTGTTAGTTCTCATATAACTTCAAACACATCCTTTCTAGTTTCCCATGTTCTATTTTTCTCAGCAGAAATATTGTTAAAATAATTCATCATTACCAGAAGCAAAATTTAAATTATATAACTTTAATAGTAAAAGGAAACAATAGACATGACAGTTAAAATAAGATTGACTTATACTAGTATTCTTATATCAGGTTGTCTTACAGTTTTTAAGAATAAGGAGAAAGGCATGTTGTCTTCCTTTTAAATTAAAGGCTTCTTATGGGGAAAGTATTCTAGTAATCTATAGATAGGCAAGAAAGGACAGAGCAAGGGGAGTGAGATTTAAAAAAATAGGAAGGACAAAACATCCCAAGTTATAAAATGGTAAAGTGAAATACAAACATATCAATTATTACATTAAGTGTAAATTATGTAAAAGCAATCTTTTTAAAGGTTCAGATTAACAGAATGGGGAAAAAAAGCAAAACCATACTATATTCTGCCTGTATTGCTTGCCTTTCATATACAAAGACATAGATAATTGAAAGTAAAAGGATTGGAAAAAAGTTATATCATGCATACAGTAAACACAAGAAGCCTCGATTTCCTAGTTTAATGTCAGATAAAACAGGCTTGAAAACAAAACATATTAAAGTTACAGAATGATATATCACAATGATAAAAAGGAAAATTATTAGGAAAACATAATTTCTATAAAATATACATATACCTAATAAAAGTGTCTCAAAGTACATGAATCAAAAATGACAATATTAAAGAAATAGATAATTGTGCAATTGTAACAGTAGCTTTTACAACCATCTCTAGGTAATAGATAGAATAGGGAAAAAAAAACTCAGTAAGGACATAGAAGATCAAAATAACACCATCAATTACCTTGATCTAATTGACATTTATAGTACATTAGACATAAACTTCAGAATATGTGCTTTACAAGGACACAATACTTTTACCAATAAGAAATTTTATCAGACTTTAAAAAAATATCTATACATTTAAGAAGATTAAATAATAGAAAGTGTATTTTCTGACCACAACAGATTAAAACAGAAATTAATAACAATATCTAGAAATAGCCTAAATATCTGTAGAATAAACCTCACTCTTCTAAATAATTCATGGATCAGTCACAAAATTAACATATCAAAATTTGTGGGATTCAGCTCCAACAGTGTTTAGAAAGAAAATTTTAGCTTTAAATGCTGAAATCAGCACTTAGAGGGAAACTTTCAGTTTTAAGATATATCTATTGCCAATAACCTATGTTTCAAATTAAGGCACTTCAAAAAAACCCCACAAAGTATATTAAATAAGTAGAAGGAAATAATAAAGATTAGAACAGAGGTCATTTGGCATAGAATTTATATGTAAATAAAGAACTTTCATAATGGCAAAAGTGAGTTATATAAAAAGACCAGAGAAAAACAGCAAGCTTCTAGATAAGGGTTTCTCAACTGGAATACTATTGATATAGATAGAACATGGATAGAAGATTGATAGATAGATGATGGATAGAGAGATAGATGATATAGACACAGATATACAGAGATATATTTATTTTAATCTTTCCTCTTTTAATATTTTATTTTCTATGGATTTATAGAAGTATAACTGACAAAATTATATCATATTTAAGTTATACAATGTGAAACTTTTTAAAAATTGTACAACATGATCATTTAATATTTATATCACCATTCCCCCCAACAGGATGGTTTAATATACATTATCCATTCATCCTTCAATGGACACTTAGGTTGTTTTCAAGTATTGGCTACTGTAAATAATGACTCAATAAACATGAAGGAGCAGATGTCCTTTCAAGTTACTGATTCCATTTCATTTGTTTTATTTATTTTATTTTTTTATTAAGTTCAATTAGCCAACATATACCTCCATATTATTTTCTATGTGAACTGTACCAGTTTACATAACAGTTACTATCTCTTGTCTTTTAGATAATAGCCATCCTAACAGCTGTGAGATGATATCTCATTGTGGTTATCATTTATATTTCCCTGGTAATTAGTGAATTTTGGAGCCTTTCTATATGTGCCATTTGTATATCTAGGAAAATGTTTTCTTTCAGGGCTTTTGCCCATTTTTAAATGAGGTTTCTTTTTTGTTTTGTTTTGCTGGCTATAGAGTTGTATGAGTTCTTTATGTAAGATATAAATCCCTTATCAAATACGTCATTTGCAGATATTTTATCTCATTCCATGGATTGATATTTATTTTTAATGAGAGTCTCCTTTGCTATATAGGAGTGTTTTAATTTGATGTAGTCCCACTCATTTAATTTTGCTTTTGTTATTTATGTTTTGGTGTCAGATCCAAGAAATTGTTGCCAAGACTGTCAAAGAGTTTTTTCTCCATCTTTTCTTTTAGGAGTTTAAAGTATTAGGTTTCAGCTTTTAATCTATTTTGAGTTAATTTTTATATATGGTACAAAATAAGATTTTAGTTTTATTTGCTTGTGTGTGGCTATGCAGGTTTTTTTTCCCCCCCAACAGCATATATTTAAGAAACTATCCTTTTCCAATTGTGTATTCTTGGTACCCTTGCCAAAGATTAGTTGATTTTATATGTGTGTTGGTTTTTTTTTTTTCCTGGGATTTTAATTCTCTCCCATGTGCCTGTTTTTATGCCACTGCCACACTGTTTTGATTGCTATAGCTTTGTAATATAGTTTGAAATAGCTTTGTTCTTTTCTTTCAAAATTGCTTGGTGTTTGGTTGTTGTTGTTGTTTTTTTTTTTTTGGACTTCTGAGGTTCCATATGAAATTAAGTATTGTTTTTTCTGTGTCTAAAAAAATGACACTAGAATTTTGATAGAGATTGCACTGAATATGTATTTCACTTTGTGTAATATGAAAAGTTTAACAATATCAATTTGTCCAATCCATGAACATAGGGTATGTTTCTATTTATTTGTGTCTTTTTAAAAATGTCTTTCATCAATGTCTTATAATTTTTAGAGTATAATTCTTCACCCCCTTGGCTAAGTTTATTCCTAGGTATTTTATTTTTTGATGCTATTGTAAATGCATTGTTTTCTTAATTTCTTTTTCAGATAGGTCTTTGTTGGGATATAGAAATGCAACTGAATTTTGTATAGTGATTTTTCATCCTTTGGCTTTATTGAATCATTTATTAGTTCTACCAGTTTTGGGGTAAAGTCTTAAAGGTTTTCTATATGAAAGATCATGTCATCTGAAAAACAAAAATCCTTTAACTTCTTCCTTTCTGATTTGGATGGCTTTTAGCTCTTTGTGTTGACTAGTTACCCCTAGTTAGGTCTTCCAGTACTATATTTAGTATAAATGGTGAGAGTAGACTTCATCCACTTCCTTGGAGGTAAAGCTCTCAGCTTTTCAACATTGAGTATAATGTTAGCTGTTGGCTTGTTATATATGATCTTTGTTATGCTGAGATACATTTCTTCTATTCCTAATTTGTTGTTGTTTTTTAATCATAAAAGATTGTTCAATTTTGTCAAATACTTTTTCTGCATCTGCTGAGATAGTCATAAGATTTTTTTCCTCCTTTCTCTTAATATGGTGTATCACCTTAAACGATTTGTGTATGTTAGAACATCTTTGTTTCCCAGGGATTAATCCCACTTTATATTGGTGTATGATTCTTTTAATATGCTGTTGAATTAAGTTTGCTAGTATTTTGATGATGATTTTTGCATCTTTGTTCAGCAAGAATATTGGCCTGTAATTTTCTTCCTGTGTACTATCCTTACCTTTGGCGTGGAGTAATGCTGGTCTCATAAAATGTGTTCAGAAGTGATCCCTCCTCCAAATTCTTTGGAATAGTTTGGAAAGGACTGACAGTAATTTTTCTTTAAATTTTTGTTGAATCTATCAAGGACATCATTTGCTCTTGGGCTTATCCTTGTTGGAACATCTTTGATTACTGTTTCAATCTCCTAACTCATTATTGTGTTCATATTTTCTACTTCTTCATGATTCAGTCTTGGTGGGTTATATGTTTTTGGAAATGCATCTATTTCTTCTAGGCTATCAAATTTGTGGGTGTAGCTGTTGTTAGCAGTTTATTGTGATCCTTTGTATTTCTATGATATCAGTGGTAATGTCTCCTTTTTATTTACAATTTTATTTATTTGAAGCTTCTCTCTTTTTTCATTACTAGCTTAGCTAAGGATTTGTCTTATTTAAAAGAAACTGTTAGTTTTGTTTATCTTCTCTACTGTCTTTCTAACATCTATTTCATTTATTTTTGCACTAATCTTCATTATTTCCTTTCTCTTATAAGTTTGAGTTTAGTTTGTCTTTTTCCAGGTCCTTGAGGTAAAATATTAGGTTTTTTACTTAAGATCTTTCTTTCTTTTTTCATTTTATGTATTTATTTATTTATTTATTATTTTTAAAGATTACATTCATTCATTTGAAAGAGAGAGAGAGAACACACAAGCAGGAGGAGAAGCAGAAGGAGAGGGAGAAACAGGCTCCCTGCTGCGCCATCTGGTAGCCTGATGTGGGGCTTGATCCCAGGATCTGGAGATCATGACCTGAGCCAAAAGCAGATGCCCAACCATCTGAGCCACCCAGGTGCCCCTCTTTCTTTTTTTGATAAAGGCATGTAGCATTATAAACTTCTCTCTCAGGGGTGCTTTTGATACTTTGATTATAATATGTTTTGGGGGTAATTATTTTTGGAATGATCTTGTTTAGGATCCTAGAGTGCCATATTTCTAGATATCTGCATTCCCTCCCATATTTGGGAAGCTTTTTACCATTATTTCTCTAAATCATTTTTGTGTCCCTTTCTCTCTCTCTTCTCCTTCTATGACTAACATAATATGTATATTCATTCCTTGATAGTAATCCATTGATCTCATGATCCCATATGCTTTCTGCCCTCTTTTTAATTCTTTTTTTCACCTTTCTTTTGTTCCTCTAACTGGCTACTTTCAAATAACTTGTTTTTTTAGTTTGTTGGTTGTTCTGCATAATTGATTCTGCTTTGAAGCTTTCTTTTTTTTAACAGTATTTTTAAAAAGATTTTATTTATTAATTGACAGAGAGAAAGTACAAGCAGGGGGAGTGGCAGGCAGAGGGAGAGGAAGAAGCAGGCTCCTGTTGAGCAAGGAGCTGGAAGCAAGGCTCAATTCTAGGACCCTGGGACCATGACCTGAGCCAAAGGCAGACACTTAGCAGTCTGAGCCACCTAGGAGCCCCTGCTTTTGAAGCTTTCTATTGAATTTTTAAGTTCTATCATATTCTTCAACCTCAGGAGTTCTTTTTTTTATGGTTTCTATTCCTTCATTACACTCGTTTTGTTTATGTATTATTTCCCTAATTTTGTTTGGTTGCCTGTGTTCTGCATCTCAATGAGCTTCTTTAAGATTGTTATTTTGGATTTTTTATCAGACAATTTGTAGATCTATCTCTTCAGAATCAGTTACTGGAAATTTATTAGTTTCATTTTGTGATGTTATGTTTACCAGATTCATGATCCATGTAGCTTTGCATTGGTGTCTGTGCATTTGAAGGAGCAAATACCTCTTCTAGTCTTTATAGACTGTTTTCAACAAGTAAAGGCCTTCTCCTTCCAACTCTGCAAGCTGATGGTATTATCTCCAGGATTACAATCACGTGGGGTTGGAACCATGTCATGTGGCTGCAGCTGGGTCCACAGTGAGATATATAGTTAATGGGCTTGTTACCAGGAGCTTGGGTGGACATGGATTCTGTCTGGTCCTTAGGTGTATAGGACTGCCTTGAAACCTTGGTCAGTTAGGCTAGCACTGGGATAAAAGTAAATATCAGAGTCTGCAGATGATAGGCCTGGTACCAAGTCTGAAAATCAGTATGGCCCATATTGGGTCCCTTGGAGGGCTCCTGACAGGTCACTCACTAGGTGAGTCCTTGGACAAGCAAGATTGACCCAGCACTACAGCTGAGAGGGGCTGAAACCAAGGCACAAGTCTTCTTCAAAGTCCATAGTCAAGACCAATGTCTGCAGCCCTGCCCTCCCCCCCCAGGGACCTGGACAGGAATGACATCTCTTGGATTTCTGAATTGTCAAGACTTCTCCCAGAACTCAGCTGAGATAGGCTGGAATTGTGTTACAGGGCCACTTTAAGATTTGTGGTTAGCTGCAGTCTATAGTCCTGCTCTAGGGGTACAGATAGATGTGTCTCCCACCTGGTCTCTGGGTGGGGAAAACTAGTGACAAATTGGGATTGGAGCTGGGTCACAGTCTGCTTCAGGGTGTACAGCCAGGACTGAGGTCAGCAGGCCTTTTACCCAGGGCACTGGTGGGCATGACACCTGTCAGGTCCCTTGGCAGACGGTGCTGATGGCAGGTCAAGACCAAGCAGGGCTGTAGCTGAGTCAATAGTGGGATGAGGATGTTTCTAGGCTTGTAGCCAGGATCATGATGGTCAAGTGTGATACCTAGACATGGACTGACCTTCTCAAAACAGGCTTCCTTGGTGTTGGGGTCCACTGGTGTTTCATAATCTCCTACGTGGATCACAGAGTCCTCACTAAGGCACTTTTGTTAATGGATGGCCTAACCACAGGTTCTCCTCCTCACTCTGCTCTGGCAGATAAAGCCTTTTAGCCAAGGAACCCTCCTTATCAAGAGAATCAAGCACAATTCCTGTTCATTCCAGAATAGTGGGTTTCGGTTCCCTGCCCAACCACAGAATATTTGAACAAATCAATCATACTTTTCAGATAGGAACTAGGGGATGCTTCATCCTTTTGAGACTATAAAGTCTGCCTCCCACAGCTCATAGTTTGTCACTATTTCTGAGCACAGTCCCATGTGGCCCTGTATAGCATAGAGTGTTTTCTTCCCCTGGGGTATGAGTGCTTGTGACTAATATACTGCTATCAATCTCATCTGTCCATTGTGTTATGTGCTCATCCATTCTTATAATGTTAAGGTGGGAATTTCTCCCTCTTTAATGGTGATTTAAATTGGGGGAGGGGTTTATCTAGTGTATTGTATGATTTTTAGAAATACCCATAGTGTTTAATCCCTAGATGATAGTAGCACCCTCCCAGTCATGACGATCAAAATGTCTACAGACATTGCCAAACGTTTTTATGATAAAATACAAAAGCCCAAAACATAAAAGAGGAAAAAAATGAAAAACTATGAATGAATATCAAAGACTTTTCAGTTCTTTAGTTAATTTAAAAAAGCGAAAAGGGGGCAAAGACTGTGAGAAAAACAATTGCAAACAAAGGACCTGAATATATGTATAATATTATTATATATAATTTATATATACATACACATACATATGTAATTTGTTACATATTGTGTATATCATCAACATATAAATGATTACATAAAAATTATGTTTTGTATGTATATGTAATCTCTCATAATTGAGTAATAAGAAAATAAGCAAAGTATTTAGAAGACACTTTTTAGAAAGATCTTATGTTGATTGTTTATAAGCAGCTGAAAAGATGCTCAACATTATGAATCACAAGTGTCATGCAAATTAAATCACTGTGAGATACCACCACAAAAAGGAAAAAAAAAATGACTAACTGTACAAAATAGTGGCAAAGATGTGGAGCAACTATCACTGTCATACACTGTTGGTAAAAATGTTACACTTTAAAGTCATATCGGGAAAAGACTTGGTACTTAAAATGTTTAAAGCAAACATTTATATGTATAACCCAGTCCACTTCTATTCCACTTGTGTTTACCCCCAGAAACAAAAATACACCCACATTCAGACTTTTGTACAAATGTTACTGGTAACTTTTCTTGTAATAACCAAAACCTGAATACAACTCAAACTTCCATAAGCATATTAATTGATGAATAAATTTTGGTTTCTGCATATAATAGAACACTACTCAGCAATAAAAAAGGAATGAAATATTGATATACACAATCACATGAATAAAAAAAATATTATGCTGATAGAAAAAAAATGCCAGAACAAAAACCTCACATACTGGATTTTGGGGAAGATGGTGGAGTATGAGGACCCGGAGTTCACTCTGTCCCATGTTTACAACTAGATATCATCCACACTCAAGTCGATAAACCAGAGAGCAATCTGAAGACTGGTAGAACAAACTACACAACTAAATGTAGACAAGAAGTGGTATCCGGAAAATTAACAAGATCGGAAAGGCAGAGGGGGGCTACCAACAAGAGAGAGGGAGCTGTGCATGTGGAGAGGGCAGAAAAATGGGCTCTTATACTAGGGAACTCACACAGGAAAGACTAATCTCATAATATTTGGCTTTGAACCAGAGGGGATGAATTTCATGAGTTTGTAAAACCAGTGGGACTTGGAGTCTGGAGCTTAAAAGGTTAGCTGACTCAGCACTGGGTGAGCCAGGAAGACAAGTGATAGTTGGGTCACTACCTTTAAAAGCAACCTGCACAGACAGACAACATAAAAATGGCAGTGTACACAATGCCAAGGGCAAAGAAGAGACAGATCTGTTCATACTGGTTTCAGAGCATATTAGGGGATTTGTTTGAAAACAAAGGAGCTGTTATGCACCAATTTCCTCCCTACCCCCAGCATAAACACACAGCCACCTGTGGAAGGGAGGGTTGCAGAGAGGCTTGTGACTTCAACCCAAGGCTCAGGGGAAATTTTGTTAAAGCTGAGAGCATGCCCCACCTAACCATCATGTTTACAACTGCCACTGCACACCATGCCCAGCTGCAGTGCCCAGCCATGTGCCTTCAGCTACTGAGATGTGCCACACTCAGTCATCAGCTGCACCACTACTGTTTTGTACAGCACCTAGCTACCACCATGTCCAACTTTACAACCCCAACCACCATCATACACCACACTCAGTTGCCAGGTGTGACTGATGCAATATGCCCCTCCTAACTGCGGCACTATGCCCAGGCATGGGTCCCAAGCCACCTTCATGCACCGGGCCCAGCTGCACCTAGCCATTTCCCATGCTACACCCAGCCTTGTGCCACTAGCCACCCTGGCAACCAGGCCCCACCTGCCACAGTGCTTTGTGAAATCTGGCATATGACTAGTAGTCCAAAGCAATTTTTAATGATTTTATTTATTTATTTGAGAGAGAGAGCACATGAAAGAGAGAGAGAGAGAGAGAGAGAGAGATCATGAGCAGAGGGAGGGGCAGGAGGAGAAGCAGATTCCCCACTGAGCAGGGAGTCTGACATGGGGCTCAATCCCAGGACCCCGAGATCATGACCTGAGCTGAGGGCAGCTACTTAACCAACTGAGCCACCGACACTCCCCCCCAATTCAAATTTTGCTAACACAACCACTCTACTATCAAGTTCCTCAGTGGGCCAACTAACAGCTGACCTGCCTGGGTTCCACTAACACCAAAAAGAGCAAACACATCCCACAATGGACAGAATGCCAAGGCAGACAACTGCACTGAAAGGAAAAGTGACTCAGACACAAAAGCAGAACATAAGTAACTCTACTGAAGTGCCAGGATCTAGTGAACAGGGGACGCTGCACTGCAGTGCACTCCAGGACCTCCTTTTCATAAGCCACTACTTTCAAGAGCAAAAGACATAGCTGACTTTCTTAAGACACAGAAAAAGACAAAGAGACAAAGATAAAATGAGGAGACAGAGCAATTTATCCCAAATGAAAGAACAGGACAAGGCCACAGCCAGAGATCTAAACAGCACAGATACAAGTATGCCTGATAGAGAATTTAAAACAGTGATCATAAGGATACTCACTTGATTTGAGAAGAGAGTGAAGACATGAGTGAGACCCTTAACACAGAGATAAAGAATAACATATCAGAGAGGTCTCAATAAACAAAATGAGAAACATGCTTGATTAGAATGAATAGCAGGTTGGAAGAAGAAAATGAACAAATTAATGACCTAGGAGAAAGTGTAATGGAAAGCAATCCAGTTTCCCTCTCTGAATAAGAGAGAGGGGGAAAAAATTACACAAAATGAGAATAGGCTAAGGGAACTCAATCACTCCAACAAATGTAGTAACATTCATATTATAAGACTCCCAGAAGAAGAAGAGAAAGAAAGGGGGACAGAAAATTTATTTGAAGAAACAAGAGCTGAAAATTTCCCTAATCTGGGAAAGGAAACAGATATCTAGATCCAGGAGGCACAGAGAATTCCCATCAAAATCAACAAAAGCAGGCCAACAACAGGACATATTGTAATTAAATGTGCAAAATATAGTGATAAAGAAAAAAAAATAATATGTAAAGCAGAAAAATAAAAGATGTCAGTAATATATGAGAGAAAACCCACAAAGCTAGCAGGCGATTTTTCAGAAGAAACTTTCCAAGCCAAAAGGGAAAGGCATGATATATTTAAAGTTCTAAATAGCAAAAATCTGCAGCCAAGAATACACTATCCAGTGAGGCTATCATTCAGACTAGAAGGAGAGATAAACAACTCCCAAGACAAACAAAAACTAAAGGAGTTGAAGACCACTATACCAGCCATGGAAGAAATATTAAAGGGGACTCTAGTGGATAGCAAATATCAAAATTGACAATATAAAGGTAAGAAACACAAAAGCAATAAAAATGAAAATTTCTGTAAAAATCAAAGAACTCACAAAATAAAAGGATATAAAATATAATAACATATATCTGAAATGTGGGGAGGAAAGGAGAAAAGAAAGGGTTCAAACTTAAATCACCATCAACTTAATATAGACTATGCAGAAGATGTAACATACAAAGCTATGGTAGCCATATATTGAAAATCACTAATAAACATGTGAATAATAAAGAGAAAGAAATCCAAATGTGTCCCTAAAGAAAATCAGCAAACCATGCAAGAGGGAAAGACAAGAAAGGATCAGAGAAAATCTTCAGAAACAACCCCAAAGCAAGTAATGAAATGTCAATAAATACATATGTACCAATAAGTACTTTGAATATACATGGACTAAAAACATCAATCAAAAGACATAGGGTGAGAGAATGGATTAAAAAAACCTACAAGACCCATCTATACACTGCCCCAAAATGACTCATTTTAGGCCTAATGACAGCTGAAGATTGAAAATGAGAGCATGAAGAAACATCTATCATGTAAATGGATGTCAAAAGAACACTGGAGTAGCAATATTTATATCAGACAAGATAACTCTAAATAAAGACTGTAACAAGAGACAAAGAAGGGCACCACACAATCATAAAGGTGACAATACAACAAGAAGATATAACGATTGTAAATGTTTATGCACCTGACATAGAAGCACTCAAATACATGGAACACTTAGTAACAAACGTAAAGGAACAAATCAATAATAATACAATAATAGCATGGGATTTTAACATCAGACTTACAATTATGGATAGATCATCTAAACAGAAAATCAACAGAGAAACAATGGCATTGGATGAAACACTGGACCAGATGGACTTAACAGATATATTCAGAAAATGCCACCTTAATACACCAAATACACATTCTTTTCAAGTGTACATAGAACATTCACCAGAATAGATCATATACTAGGCCACAAAACCAGATTCAACAAATTCAAGAAGATTGTAGTCATACCACACATATTTTCAGACTACAATGCTATGAAACCAGAAGTCAAACAAACAAACAAAAAATCTGGAAAGACCATGAATATGTGGGGGCTTCCACAAAGTCAGGAAAAAGACAAGGATATCCACTCTCATCACTTTTTTCCAACATAGTAGTGGAAGTCCTAGCCACAGTAATCAAACAACATGAAGAAATAAAAGACATTCAAATTGGTAAGGAATTAGTCAAACTTTCACTACTTACAGATGACATGATACAATATATAGAAAACCCAAAAGACTCCACCAAAAAAACCTACTAGAACTGATACACAAATGCAGTAATGTTGGAGGATACAAAATAAATGTACAGACCTTGGGATGTACTGTATGGTGACTAACATAAAATAATTAAAAAATATTATAAAAAAAGGGAAAAAAAGAAATGTGTTCCATTTTTATATAGCAATCATGAAGCAGCAGAAAGGGAAATTAAAGAATCAATCCCATTTACAATTGCACCAAAAAACAGTAAGACATCTAGGAATAAAATTAACCAAAGAGGTGAATGAACTGTACTCTGAAAACTATAAAATACTGGTGAAAGAAATTGAAGGTGACACAAAGAGATGGATAGACATTCCATATGCATGGTTTGGAAGAACAATTATTGTTCAAATATCTATACTATCCAATGAAATCTACACATTTAATGCTTTCCCTATCAAAATACCAACAACATTTTTCACAGAACTAGAAAAAATAATTCTGAGATTTGTGTGGAATCACAAAAGACCCCAAGTAGTCAAAGCAACCTTGAAAAAGAAAAGCAAAGCTGGAGGCATCACAATCCAGACTTTAAGTTATATTACAAAGCTGTAGTAATCAAAATAGTATGACACTGGCACAAAAATCGACACATAGATCAATAGAGTAGAATAGAAAACCTAGAAACAAACCCACAACTATGCGGCCAGTTGATCTTGGACAATGCAGGAAAGAATATCCAATGGGGAAAGGACAGTATCTAACAAACTGTCTTGGACAAACTGCATCACCAGTATTCCAAAGAAAGAAACTGAACCACATTCTTATACTACATACAAAAATAAATTCAAAATGGATTAAAAACTTAAATGTATTAAAAACCTAAATGTGAGACTTGAAACCATAAAAATCCTAGAAGAGAACACAAGCAGTAACCACTTTGGCACGAATCATAGCAGTTTTTCTAGCTATGTCTCCTGAGGCAAGGGAAACAAAAGCAAAATAAACTATTGGGACTACCTAAAAATTAAAAGCTTTCCACAGTGAAGGAAACAGCCAACAAAACTAAAAGGCAACTGATGGAATGGGAGAAGATATTTTCAAATGACATATCTGATAAAGGGTTGGTATCCAAAATATATAAAGAACTTACACAATTCAACACCCAAAAAAGCAAATAATCCAATTAAAAATGGACAGAAGACATAAGCAGGCATTTCTCCAAAGAAGGCATACGGTGGCCAAAACATGTGAAAAGATGCTCATCATCACTTATCTGCAGGGAAATGCAAATCAAAACTACAATGAGATAATCACCTCACACCTATCAGAATGGCTAACATCAACATCACAAGAAAGAACAGGTGTTAGTGAGATTGTGGAGAAATAGGAACCCTCTTGTACTGTTGGTGGGAATGCAATGTGGTACAGCCACTTTGGAAGACAGTATGGAGGTTCCTCAAAAAGTTAAAATTAGAACTACCCTCCAATCCAGCAATTCCAGTACTGATTACTTACACAAAGAATACAAAAACACTAACTTAAATGGATACATGCATCCCTAGGTCTATAGCAGCATTATTTATAATAGCCAAATTATGGAAACAGACCAGTGTGCATTGGTAGATGAATGGACAAAGAGGTGGTCTATATACACAATGGAGTATTACTCAGCCATAAAATGAAAGAAAAGTTGCCATTTGCAATGACATGGATAGAAATAGAGTTTATAATGCTAAGTGAAATAATTCTGAGATAGACAAATACCATATGATTTCACTCATATATAGAATTGAAGAAACAAAAAAAGGAGCAAAGGGAAAATGAGAGAGAGAGAGAGAGAGAGAGAGAGACAAACCAAGAAACAGACTCTTAATTATAGAGAATAAACTGATGGTTACCACTGGGGAGAGGGTGGATGTTGGGTTAAATAGGTGATGGGGATTAAGGAGTTCACTTTTCTTAATGAGTAAGGGTGATGTATGGAATTTTTGAACGATTATATTATATACCTGAAACTAATATAACACTGTATATTAACTAACAGAAATTAAAATAAAAACTTAAAAAATTAATACAAAGAGACAAACTAGGTATTTAGAAGGGGTAGTACAGAGAATTTTAGTTGTCTTTTATAAAGCTTTAAAATATTCAAGTGTATTTCTAATACTTTAATAAAATGAAAATTGTTGAAAAAATAGCTCACTTATGATTTCACTTACGTGGAATTCTTAAGATACATATTAATATATAACAACAGAAAGTAGATCAGTGTTTACCCAGAGAGAGGAGTGAAGTTAAATATGAGTTAAAAAGGGGCACAAGGAACTTTTGGAGTGATCAAAATGTTTGTTGTATTAATTTGGGTGATGGATCCACTAGTGTATATATTTCACATAATTTGTCAGATTGTTCATTTAAATATGTGCAATTTATTGCACTTCAATTACACTTAAAGTTGAAAACAAATGATGTTGTGAAAAATCACTTAGTGTACTTTTTTGCTTCTGGTTAGTGGTAATAGAAAATATATATCTATCCATTCTAACTAATGCAGCAAATTTAACAGAATTGGGGACTTTGTATATCTGAGAGTCCTTTTTAAGTTAATAAAATCACACAGGCTGTGGGCAATAAGAATGAGCAATTTGAAGTTTTTTTTTTCATATTAAGAACATTTTGCAAAAGGACTGTATAAGTGGTGGTGGGGCATTTAGACACTATGTGCTTAACACAATAGATGCTCTGTCATAGAGAAATATACACCATTCTTGTTATAAGAAAGCTGGAAAATAGACATCAAAAGAATTGCATCATGGATAGAAATAGTTGTCTTTTTACAACTTTATGGTTACTTGAGACAAAGATCTTTCAAAAAACATACTTTAATTATTGCATCAGCTTCACTGAAAAAAAAACCACATAACAGCTAGTCAAATGATACAGAAGATAATAAATATAACCTATATTTATACATGACCTTTGTTCAAGTTTCTTCACAGTATTGAGATTGAAAAGATTGAAGCAAGACAAAGGTTGTTATACCTCCCAAATTCAGGGTATTTGACTTCCAAAATGTGGTGTGTTTTCAGTTCTGAATCCTATTGTAAAGTTTATTAGAAAGCACCATAAAATATGCTTCAAAATAATCTGAGAATGTATGGAAGGATATATGTGAATAGATGAAATAAAACTGGTGATTAGTAAGGGTTTTTTGCCAGATGATGAGTATGGGGGTTTTCTTCATGTCATTACACTTTTGGATATGTTTGAAATTTTAATAATACAAAGAAAGAAAACAATAAAAAAAGCCGAAAAAAATGCTGTAAGGTAAATATGTATTATATATGTAAACATAAATATATATATGAATGCATTTTAGTTACTGACTACCTTGTTTAAAGACAGTGAAACTGTAAGTAAACCACAACTTAGGCCCATAAAATCATAACATCGTAAGTGCAAAAGAGATATTATGTACAGTGGCATAAATAGGAAATATGTACCTGAACTGGTATTCACTTATTCATTCATTCATTTAATCCTATGTTTTAGCACTGGGGAAATACCTAGAAATACAAGAAACAAAACAATGAATCTGGAGCACTACATCAAAAACTAATGATGTGCTGTATGGTGACTAATATAACATAATAAAAAAAATTATTCTTCAGGGGTGCCTGGGTGGCGCAGTCATTAAGCAGCTGCCTTCGGCTCAGGGCGTGATCCCAGTGTTCTGGGATTGAGCCCCACATCGGGCTCTTCCGCTGGGAACCTGCTTCTTCCTCTCCCACTCCCCCTGCTTGTGTTCCCTCTCTCGCTGGCTGTCTCTGACAAATAAATAAAATCTTTAAAAAATTCTTCTTCAAAGTATCTAACATTTTACTGGAAGTCACAGAAAAAAAAACAGATAGTAATCAGAGTGTCAGAGTTCATCCATGAAGAAAAATAAAGGTGGTTTAAAAATAGAGAATGATAGAGGCCTAGGAGTTTTGGGGAAGTGGGATCAGGTGCCATTTTAGATAAGAAACGTAAGAGAAGTCTTCTCTGAGATGGGGAAGGAAGTTAACAGGACACATTCTATTGAAGGTTGTTTGATAAAAGCTAGTAAAGGTCAGTATATTATTCAACTCTGTACCTTTTCCTTTAGAGTAATTCAAGTAGAAATAAATGCAGGAAGAGAGCTGTATGCAAAATAAAGAGTAAACATGAGAAAACAAAAATTACAAAATAAAACTGAAAGCATGTGCTGTAATTGAAATTGAACTACAACATAGATATGGGTATCCCATACAACGTGTGTGGCAAAAGGGCTTCTTAGGTTTTTATTGCACACTAACTTATCCCACTGAGCTTCCTTCTACATTGGCACCCAATCACAACACAGTAGGATGCACACATTGGCTACAATATTCTCTTGTCTTTGGGTTAAAAATAGAAAGAGAAAGTTTTATGTATCTAAATTGCACAGATTACTGTAAAGTTTGTCTACTGATAGCTTTCTCATGAAGAGCTAAAAAAAACTGCACTTTCTGGCAACGGGAAGCAGTGAAAATGTGAATAGTGTACTAAGAATAAATGTTTTTTAATGATTTTATTTATATATTAGAGAGAGAGAGAACAAATAGAACAAGAGAGAGAGCATGAGAAGAGTGGGGAGGGGAAGGGGCAGAGGAAGAGGGAGAAGCAGGCTCCCAGCTGACCAGGGAGCCCATGTGGTACTCTATCCCAGGACCCTGTGGTCCTGACCTGAGCCAAAGGCTGCTACTTAACTAACTGAGCCACACAAGCACCCCAAGAGTAAACATTTTTAAATATTAAAAATGTGGGATGAGCATTGGGTGTTATACGCAACTAATGAATTGTTGAACACTACAACAAAAACTTATGATGTACTATATGCTAACTGGACATAATTTAAAAAACATAAATATTAAAGATGTGTATTTTTTAAATTGGGTCCACTCTGTTTACGGAGAGTATTATTTATTTTGTAGAATGTTAAAGAAGTCAATATTTACATGTATACCTCAAATAATATTTTATTCTATAAATTTTATTTTCTTTTAATTCTAGTGTAGTTTACATGCAGTTTTATATTAGTTTCAGGTATATAATATAGTGATTTGACAATTCCATATATTACTCAGTGCTCATCAAGTTAAGTGTACTCTTAATCCCCTTTATGTATTTCACCTATCCCCCACACTTTTTTAGCATAAAATCTCTCAAGACAAAAAAAATACTGAATATTTATGCTGGTTTTCTCTGTAATGATTGGTATAGAATAAATTAATAAAATAATTATCTAGAAGTTAAAGGAGAGAAAGAGAGAGAGAATCTAGATGAAATAATTATGCAATCATTCTACATTGCTGATAACTTCCTAAATTTTTAATCTGGAAGAAAATTCACATCCTTTTTACAAAAGCAATGCTGTTCTTTGGGTGGTTTTAAAATTTTACCATGCTGATAATGCCAACTTTCTTCATAATAAAGAAGCCATGCATGTAACTTCACAATTTTTATATACATGGTCTCCTGCAGCTGGCTCACACTGGCTCAAGAAAGTTGACTGTACATATTTCAGAGAGCTGGCTCACTAGCATGCCACTGGTTATATAACTGCAGTGGTGTACTGGTAAGTGTTTAACAACTGGCTTTCTTGGGGATAAAAGTTTTCATTTATTCTATTTGTCAATATCTATGGTATATATACTCCCACCAGATCAATTTCAAGTTACCAAAGTAATATTACAGAAGGTGAAGTTGGGAATAGAAGCACAAAATCAGTACTTGAAAGCCCGAATGGGTTGGGTCCAGCACACAATTAAAATGTACTCATCACAAACCTTTCTCTCTGACACTACAGTCGATTTTAGTGCTACATGATGGAAACAATAGGGGAGAGAAATCTATCATTCTTAACTGTAGCAAGGAAGGGAGAAGAAAAGACTAGTGTGTTTCCTTACATAGGTTAAGAATATTGTCCCATATGTAATAAAACACCTACTCTTCCATCATGTAGGTGTTTAGATTATCACTTTAGTATGTTAGGATAATATTGTTTCAATCTTTCTAGGATTTGGGATCATGAATATTACTGAGAAAAATGTAGAAGATGTAATTTAAGCAAGAGAACTTACACTAGAATGGTGATGATAGACGACATTTTGCAATAGATTTAAATATATGAAGCCTAAGGAGCTTGTCTTAGATTAGTGGTTCTTAAAGTATGGACCCCAGACCAGCAGTAAGAACTTGTTAAAAATGCAAATATTTGAGTTCTATCATAGACCTGTTGAATAGTAAACTCTGGGGTTAAAGTCCAGTGATCTGGCTTTTAACAAGCTCTCCAAGTGGTTCTGATGCATGCTTAAGTTTGAGAATCACTGTTTTAAATGGAAAGAAGATCGAGTGTACAGAGGTTGTAAGTGATCACATGGTCATGGATGGTTTATTCCCTTTGTTTTGTTCAAAAATGAAAAAAATTAATTTATTATTATGATTATAAAAAAGGAAGGGGAGTCAGAAAGAGAAATCAGATATTGACAGGACAGCATATTAGAAGAGACTAAATTGATTGGATCAAGCAGGGAAATGTGACTTCAAATGTATGATTACCTCTTTTTTTTTAAGATAAGGGAAGGAGAGTTTGGGGAAGAAAGGAGAGAAAAAAGATGCAGTTCTGATTTATTTGTAGGAGGATGAGGGGAAAATAATAAATTATAGTTTGTCTCTAGTCTGTGAAGAAGAGCAAGTTTATCTCATGAGAGTGAGAAAAGAGGGGATTTATAAAAAGTAGTTTTGAAATTGGTCTTTTGCTATGTGGGAGGTATTTGTATAGGGACATAAAATAAAATTTTAACAAGAAGTCCTAAGGGCTCAAATGGTTTGCTCTGTTCTCACAGATATATTTTACAGCAGAAATTCTGGATAAGGTGTTGAATTGAGCCAGATTTGTAACACAGATGTAAAAGAATAAGTGGGTAGAGAATTGAGTTGCATTTAATCACAAATAATAAATAAATATTTCTGGAAATGATGCAATTTCAACTAGAAAATAAATGACTAGTGAAAAAAAGTATGTCCTTTGCATTCAAACCCCATAATGGCTTCAGAAAGGGAAAATATTAGAGATGTTACTGATAAACATGGATCAATGAACTGAATGTAATCACTTATGAATGTCTTTTAAAATTTTTGCAAATACATCTGTATATTACCAAAAATAAATAAATAAAAACAAGCATTAAATCTTTCAGCACTAATAAGAATAGGCAAAGTATATCACACCAGCTCAAAATCAAATGTGTATGTTTACTTGAGCACTTAGTCTCTGTTTATCAATATTTCATCAATATTAAGACTGTGAGTCTGTGGAGCAATGATTAAGTAGTAAAGTGGGGTCACCATAATGTAAAAATGGGGTAAATGGCTATAATTTTCATAAAATATGATGGATTCTGAAGGGTCCCATTGCCTAAAATAATTTTCCCACTTTGCCTGTGGCTGAAATTTATGTTCATTTTACTTCAATAATTTAAGATATTATTGTTATAAGACCTAGCCTTTGGCTCAGGGCATAATCCCAGAATTCTGGGATCGAGCCCCACATCAGGCTTCTCTGCTAGGAGCCTGCTTCTTCCTCTCCCACTCCCCCTGCTTGTGTTCCCTCTCTCGCTGGCTGTCTCTCTCTGTCAAAATAAATAAATAAAATCTTTTAAAAAAACCCATTCAAACTGGGGTATAAACAACAACAATTTTGAGAGGGATGAAAGTAAGAAAAGCTCAGATTACAGATCATGGGGCAAGATAATTGGATGAAAAATCAGCCTAGGATTTATTTTACTTATCTGCCCATTGCTAGCTATGTGTCTTTTTATATACTTCAGTTTAATCATTTGGAGATAATAGCACTTAATAGGGTTGCATATTAAGGATTACATAGGAAAATGCATTAAAACTTTGTCATAATACTTGGCAAATGGTTAGCACTCAACAGTTATCATCATCATCATTACTGTCATCATCATCATCATTATCATCATCATCTGTTGTGGTGAATAAAGGGAAGCACAGGATATAATAAAGCCATACTTTGTAGATTACAATGAATCAATGATATGATTACTGAAGAGAAACATCATATTGATGCTACATTTTTCATTAAAAAAAACTAGGATGATAACACTATATATAGAGTAAAAAGATAACCCATGGAATAGGAGGAAATATTTGCAATACATCATGAACTCTTACAACTCAATAACAAAAGACAAATAACATATTTTTTTAAAAAAATGAACAAATAACCTGAAGATATTACTCTGAAAAAAATATATACAAAATGGTCAATAAGCACATTTTTGACAACAATAGTCATCAAGGAAATGCAAACCAAAATCACAATAGATACCACTTTAAACCCCCTAGGATGGCTAGAATTAAAAAAACTCAATAATTCAACTATATTATTATATTATATTATTATATTATATTATATATACAATAATCAAGTGAGATTTATGTCTCAGATATGCAAGACTGGATCAATATTCAAAAGTCAGTTAGTGTAATTTATCATATCAATAAGGAAAAAAGAAAAATCACCTGATTATATCAATAGATTCTGATTTGACAAAATCCAATACCCATTCCATAATAAAACGAATAAAGGAAAACTTCCTCAACTGATAAAGAATATCTACAAAAAACTTACTGCTAGCATCATACTTAATGGTGAGAAACTCAAAGCTTTCTAAGATCAAGTACAAAGCAAGGATTTCCCCTCTCACCATTTGTCTTCAACTTTGTATTAGAAGTCCTAGCTAATGTAATAAGAAAAGGAAAGGAAATAAAACATACACAGATTGGGAAGGAAGAAATAAAACTCTCTTTCTTCACAGGTCATGTGATTGTCTATGTAGATGATCTGAAAAAAAAATCAAACCCCAAAACCATCTTGGGACTAATAAGAAATTACAGAAAGGTTTCATAATACAAGATTAACATACAAAGGTCAATCATTTTTCTATGGAACACAATGAACATGTGAACATTGAAAAAAATTACATTAACATCCCTAAAGATGAAATACTTAGGTATAGATCTAATGAGATGTATAAAAGATCTTTATAAGGAAAACTATAAAAGTCTGGTGAAAGAAATTAAGGAAGAACAAAATACATGGAGAAATTTTCCATGTTCGTGGAGAGGAAGAAACAATACTGTCAAGATATGAGTTTCTCCCAACTCGACCCAGAGATTCAATGTGGTGACAATCAAAATCCCATCAAGCTATGTTTTGGCTATCTATGAACTGATTCTAAAGTTTATATAGAGAGGAAAAAGACCTAGAATAATAAACACGATGTTGAAGGAGAAAAGCAAAGTTGGAGGACTGACATTACCTAACTTAAAAACTAACTATAAAACTACAGTAATCAGAGGTACCTGGGTGGTTCAGTTGCTTAAGTGTCTGACTCTTCATTTCAGCTCCTTTCATGATCCCCTGGGCTCCACACTCAGTGGGGAGTCTGCTTGAAGATTCTCTCCTTCTGCCCTTCCTCTCTCTCTAGCTCTCTCTCTCACTCTCTCAAATAAACAAATAAATCTTAAAAAAAAAAACTACTGGGATGCCTGGGTGGCTCAGTTTGTTAAGTGTCTGCCTTCAGCTCAGGTCGTGATCCCAGAGTTCTGTGTGTGTGTGTGTGTGTGTCTTTTTTTCTTCTTTTTAAGATTTTATTTATTTATTTATTTGAGAGAGAGAGAGAGACAGAGAGAGAGTGGGGGGAGGGGAAGAGGGAGAGGAAGAGGCAGAGAATCTCAAGCACATGGTGCTGAGTACAGAGCCTGACTCGCAGCTCAATTTCATGAGCCTGAGATCATGACCTGAGCTGACAGCAAGAGTTGGACACTTAAGTGATTGAGCCACACAGGCAACCCACATATATCTTTACATTTTTTTTTTGCTTTCTTTGGTGAAATACCCAGTGGTGTAATTACTGGATCATATGGCATTAAAAACTGGGCCAAAAATTTTAACAGACACCTCACCAAAGAAGATATACAAATGGCAAAAGAAGATACACAAGTGGCAAATAAGAATATGAAAAGATGCTCCACATCATATGTTATCACTGAAATGCAAATTAAAACAATGAGATATCACTCCATACTTATTAGAAAGGCCAAAATCTAGAATACTGAAAACACCAAATGCTGAAGAAGATGTGGAACAATAAGAGATTTCATTAATTTCTGGTGGGCATGAAAAATGGTATAACCACTTTGGAACACAGTTTGACAGTTTGTTATAAAATTGAACATACTCCTGCCATATGATCTAGTAATCACACTCTTTTTTATTTACCAAGAATATTTGAACCTTTATGCATGAATATTTATGACAAATGTATTCATAATTACCAAACTTGTAAGCAACCAAATGTCCCTTAGTAGGCAAATGGATAAATAAACTGGTGCATCAAGACAATGGAATATTGTTCAGTGTTAAAAACATATGAGTCATCAACCTATGAAAAGGCATTGAGGAATGTTAAATGCACATTAATACATTTTAAAGAGCCAATCTGAAAATCTACATACCATATGATTCCAACTATATGATATTCTGAAAAAAGGCAAACCTATGGAGATGGTAAAAAGATCAGTGGTTTCTGAGAAACAAACTGAGGGCTTCAGAGGGGAAGGGGGTAGGGGAATGGGATAGGCTGGTGATGGGTGTTAAGGAGGGCACATATTACGCAGTGCACTGGGTGTCATGTGCAAGTAATGAATCGTGGAACTTTACATCAAAAACTAGGGATGTACTGTATGGTGACTAACAATATAATAAATAAATAAATAAATAAATAAATGTTCAGGGGTTGATGGGGGAGGCAGGTGAGAGAAAGATGAATAGGCAAAGCACAGAGCATTCTTAGGACAGTGAAAATACTCTGTATTACAATGATTAGATTATGTCATTGCACGTTTGTCCAAACTCATACAATGTATCACAGCAAGAATGAGCCATAATGAAAACAATGGACTTTGGGTGATTATGATGTGTTAATGTAGGTTGATCAGTTTAGCAAATGTACCACTCTGGAGGGGTATATTGATAATGGGGGAAGCTTATATGTGGGGGGAAGTATATGGGCAATCTCTGTACTTTCCCCACAATTTTTCTGTGAACATAAAAATGCGCTAGGAAATAAAGTCTTACTTGAAAAAATATGTGATAGTATATGCTGGCTAGGATGCAAACAAGCAAAAACAAAGACACAAACAAACAAAAAAAACCAAAAACAAAAACTACAGCCCTCATACACTGTTCATGGAAATGTAAAATGTTGGAGTTACTTTGAAAAACAGACTATCAGTCTTTCAAATGATTGTACATAGAGTTACTATATTACTCGGAAATTCCACTCTTACATATAAACCTAAGGGAAATTAAAATGTATGTCCACACAGAGACTTATACATGAATGTTTATAGTAGCATTAATCATAATAGACAAAAGGTGGACACAACCCAAATGTCTGTGACAGTTGGATGGATAAAAAGAAATTATATCCATAAAATCAATATTATTCAGTCCTAAGAAGGAATGACGTGTTATTGGATTCTACAATGTGTATAAACCTTGAAACCATGTTGAGTCAAAGAAGCTAGTAAAAAAAAAAAACATATTGTATGATTCCATTTGTATAAGTCTAAAACAAGGTTAGCTATATAGATTGTAGAAGTGGTTGCTTAGAGATGGTGAGAGGAATAAAGGGATATGAAGGTAATAGTAAAAGAGTTTGGGCTTTCTTTTTAAGCTGATAAAACTGTTCTAAAATTGGCTGTGGTTGAGCATATCTGTGAATATACTAAAAATCACAGAACTGTACAATAAACTGACGAATTTTATGATATGTGAATTATATCTCAATAAAAAGAAGTTAGTACATGGAATGGAGAGAATGATCTGCCCAAGAAATAGTCATTAAATGTATTTAAAATTATTATTATCATTATTGTTGCTATTATCCTTCAATAGGATACATAAATCATCTGGTAGTAAGGTTTAGTTTTGCCTAAATTAAAATCCATTTTTGCATATCTTTGCTTAAAGAAAATAAAGTTAAATTCCTCTTAAAAAGGAGGATGGAGAGGGAGGAGCTAAGATGGCGGAGGAGTAGGGGACCCCTTTTTCAGCTGGTCCCCTGAGTCGAGCTGGATAGGTACCAGACCATCCAGAACATCGATGGAATCAGCCTGAGACACAGAAAGATACATCTGGATCTCTACAAATGAACATCTCCAGTGATGATTATTGAGGTACGAAGCAGGAAGCCATGAAACCGCGCACAGATATCAGAAGATAAACGGAAGGGGGAGGGACCCGCCGCATTCAGGCCTTGGCAAGCAGTACCCACCTGCACTGGGGAGTGGGCTTACTCTCGGACCGGCCCCAAGAGAGAGCAGACTGAGACCATGAGCCAGGGAACACGCATGACCAGACTGAAACGGAGCTCCAGAGCACGCGGGGGCGGCTGGTGGCTGGCAGCTGGCAGTGTTAGAAACACAAAGGACAGAGACGTGCTGGCCCTGGAAGTGAGGGCTGGGACACCGGCTGTGGAGCGCACATCCCGGAACACTGTAGGGTTTAGCAGCACCAACAGAAACAGAGTTAAAGTGGCCAGAGGGGCCCAGGAGAGAACTGTCTGTGATCCCTCTGTTCTGAGACAGTGGCTGAGATTCGGCTACTGCTGCTCTGACTCTCAGAAGAGGCACAGCAAACCACCAGGGAAAGCTGCCAGAGAACAAAAGCCAGGAAATATCGGCTCACAGTGTGCCCATCCCCATTCCCCCTTGCAGGGGACACGGAGACTCTACCCAAACAGTGTTGCCTGAGTATCAGTGCGGCAGGCACCTCCCCCAGAAGGCAGGCTGAAAAATCAAGAAGCCCACATCCCTAAGGTCCCTATAAAACAAGAAGGCACTGCCTGGGTCCTGGTCAATAATTTGGGCTCTGGACAACCCCGCAACCTCTCCTCAGCAGAATGACGAGAAGGAGAAATCCCGCGCCCCCCCCCCCAGCAAAGAAAAGGCAATGAGTCTGTGACCTCTGCCACAGAACTAATGGATATGGATATAACCACATTATCAGAAATGGAGTTCAGAGTAACAATGGTCAAGATGATGTGTAGGCTTGAAAAAAAGTATTAACAAAAATGTTAATTAGAATATAAAATCTCTAAGGGCATAAAAGAGAGTGAATCTGGCAGAAATTAAAAATTCTATGAACCAAATGCAGTCAAACCTAGAGGCTCTGATGGCCAGGGTGAATGAGGCAGAAAACATACTGGCGAATGGGAAGATGGGATAGTAGAAGAGAAAGCTAAAATAGAAACTTGGCTCAAAAAAAATCCAATCTCAAGAATGTAGGTCAAAGGAGATTACTGACTCAATGAAACGTCCCAATGTCAGAATCATCAGCATCCCTGAGGGGGTGGAGAAAAACAGAGGTATAGAAGAGACATTTGAGCAAATTGTAGCTGAAAACTTCCTTAATCTGGCAAAGGAAAGAAGCATTCATTTCCAAGAGGCAGAGAGGACCCCTCCCAAGCTCAACCATGACAAACCTATGCCATGTCACATCATAGTGCAATTCGCATATATTAGATCCAAGGATGCAGTATTGAAAGGGGCCAGAGCAAAGACATTTCTCATGTACCAAGGCAAAGGTATCAGAATTACGTCAGACCTGTCTAAAAGACCTGGAATGAGAAAAAGGGTTGGGGGGCATTTTTAAAGCTCTTTCAGAGAAAAACATGCAGCCAAGGATCCTTTATACAGCAAGGCTGTCATTCAGAATTGATGGAGAGATAAAGACCTTCCAGAATCACCAATCATTGACCAATTTCGTAACCGCAAAACCAGCCCTACAGGAGATATTAAGGGGGGTTCTATAAAAGTAAAAAGGCCCCAAGTGTGATGCAGAAGAGAAAGTCACAATCTATAGAAACAAAGACTTTACAGGCAACATGGCATCATTAAAATCATATCGCTCAATAATCACTCCCAATGTAAATGGTCTAAATGCTCCCCTAAAATGCCACAGGGTTGCAGATTGGATAAAAAGACATGAGCCATCCATTTGCTCTCTACAAGAGACTCATTTTGAACCTAAAGATACATTCAGACTGAAAGTAAAGGGATGGAATACCATCTTTCACACCAATGGACGTCAAAAGAAAGTTGGAGTAGCATTTCTCAAATCAGACAGATTGGATTTTAAACTAAAGACTATACTTAGAGACACAGGCGGGCACTATATTATTCTTAAAGGATGTACCCACAAGTGGATATGACAATTATAAATATATATGCCCCCAATAGGGGAGCAGCAAGATACACAAGCCAACTCTTAACCAGAATAAAGAGACTTATAGATAAAAATACGTTAATAGTTGGGGACCTCAACACTCCACTATCAGAAATAGACAAAGCACCCATGCAGAAAATTGACAAAGAAACCAGAGCTTTGAATGCCATACTCGAAGAGTTGGACCTCATAGATATGTATAGAACACTACACCCCAGAACCAAAGAATACTCATTCTATTCTAATGCCCATGGAACTTTCTCAAGAATAGACCATGCTCTGGGTCACAAAACAGGTCTCAACTGATACCAAAAGACTGAAATTATTCCCTGCATATTCTCAGAACACAACACTTTGATACTGGAACTCAACCACAAGGAAAAATTTGGAAGAAACTCAAACACTTGGAGACTAAGAACCATCCTGCTTAAGAATGATTCAATAAACCAGGATCAAAAATCAATTTAAACAATTTATGGAGACCAACGAGAATGAAAACACAACAGTCCAAAACCTATGGGACACTGCAAAGGCAGTCCTAAGTGGGAAATACATAGCCATCCAAGCCTCACTCAAAAGAATAGAAAAATCTAAAATGCGGTTTTTATATTCTCACCTCAAGAATCTGGAACAGCAACAGAGGAACAGGCCTAATCCACCCACAAGAAAGCAGTTGATCAAGATTAGAGCAGAGATTGATGAATTAGAAACCAGGAGCACAGTAGAGCATATCAACAGAACTAGAAGCTGCTTCTTTGAAAGAGTAAACAAATTGGCAAACCACTGGAAAGACTTATCCAAAAGAATAGAGAAATGACCCAGATTAATAAAATTATGATTGAAAAGGGAGAGGTCACAATCAACACCAATGAAATTGGAAAGATTATTAGAAACTTTTATCAACAGCTTTATGCCAATAAATTAAGCAGTCTGGAAGAGGTGGAGGCCTTCCTGGAAACCTATAAACTACCAAGACTGAAACAGGAAGAAATTGATTTTTTAAACAGGCCAATTAATTATGAAGAGATTGAAATAGTGATAAAAAACCTTCCAAAAAACAAAACATCAGGACTGGATGGTTTTCCCGGGGAATTCTACCAAACATTCAAAGAAGAAATAATACCTATTCCCCTAAAGCTATTTCAAAAAATATAAACAGAAGGAAAGCTACCAAACTCATTCTCTGAGGCCAATTTTACCTTGATGCCCAAACACAGGAAAACAACCTATCAAAAAGGAGATTTACAGACCAATTTCCCTAATGAATATGGACGCCAAAATTCTCAACAAGATCCTTTCCAATAGAATCCAAACTTACATTAAAAGTTTTATCCATCATAACCAAGTGGGATTCATCCCTGGGATGCAAGGGGGGTTCAACATTCGCAAATGTATCAGTGTCACAGATTTTATCCAGAAGAAAAAAGCCAAAAACCATATGATTCTCTCATTAGATGCAGAAAAATCTTTTGACAAAATACAGCATCCTTTCCTGATTAAAACCCTTCAGAGTGTAAGGATAGAGGACACATTCCTCAGCCTCATAAAAACCATCTATTAAAAGCCTACAGCAAATATCATTTTCAATGGGAAATGCTGAAAGCATTTCCCTTAAGATCAGGAACACGACCAGTATGCCCACTCTCACCATTATTATTCAACATAGTACTAGAAGTCCTTGCAACAGCAATCAGACAACAAAAAGGGATAAAAGGTATCCAAATCGGCAAAAAAAGAAGTCAAACTGTCTCTCTTTGTGGATGACATGATACTCTACTTGGAAAACCCAAACGAATCCACTCCCAAACTATTAGAAGTTATAGAGCAATTCAGTAATGTGGTGGGATACAAATCAATGCTCAGAAATCAGTTGCATTTCTATACACGAACAATGAAACTGAAGAAAGAGAAATTAGGGAATCCATTCCATTTACAATAGCACCGAAAATTATACGTTACCCTGGAATTAACCAGAGATGTAAAAGCTCTATATTCTAGAAACTACAAATCACTCTTGAAAGACATTGAAGAAGACACAAAAAGATGGAAAAATATTCCATGCTCATGGATCAGAAGAATTAACATAGTTAAAATGTCCATGCTACCCAGAGCAATCTACACTTTCAATGCTATCCTGATCAAAATACCAATGACATTTTTCAAGACCTGGAACAAGTAGTCCTTAAATTTGTATGGAACCAGAAAAGGCCCCAAATTGCCAAGGAACTGTTGAAAAGGAAAAACAAAGCTGGGGGCATCACAATGCCGATTTCAAGCTCTACTACAAAGCTGTGATCACAAAGACAGCATGGTGGTGGCACAAAAACAGACACATAGACCAATGGAAAAGAACAGAGAACCCAGAAATGGACCCTCGGCTCCTTGGGCATCTCATCTTTGATGAAGCAGGAAAAAACATCCAGTGGAAAAAAGAAAGTCTCTTTAATAAATGGTGCTGGAAAAATTGGGCAGCTACATGCAAAAGAAAGAATCTTGACCACTCTCTCACACCTTACACAAAGATCAACTCTAAATGAATGAAAGACGTCTATGTGAGAGAGGAATCCATCAAAATCCTAGAGGAGAGCATAGGCAGCAACCTCTACGACATCGGCTACAGCAACTTTTTTCATGACACATCTCCAAAGGCAAGAGAAACAAAAGATAAAATGAACTTGTGGGTCTTCATCAAGATAAAAAGCTTCTGCACAGCCAAGGAAACAGTCCAAAAAACTAAGAGGCAGCCCACAGAATGGGAGAAGATATTTGCAAATGACACTACAGATAAAAGACCGGTATCCAAAATCTACAAAGAACTTCTCAAACTCAATATGCGAGAAACAAATTAACAAATCATAAAATGAGCAGAAGATATGAACAGACACTTTTCCAATGAAGACATACAAATGTCTAATAGACACATGAAAAAGTGTTCAAAATCATTAGCCATCAGGGAAATTCAAATCAAAACCACACTCAGATACCACCTTACAGCAATTAGAATGGCAAAAATAGACAAGGGAAGAAACAACAATTGTTGGAGAGGATGTGGAGAAAGGGGATCCCTCCTACATTGTTGGTGGGAAAGCAAGTTGGTACAACCACTCTGGAAAACAGTGTGGAGGTCCCTTATAAAGTTAAAAATTGAGCTACCCTATGACCCAGCCATTGCACTACTGGGTGTTTACCACAAAGATACAGACGTAGTGAAGGAAGGGCCATATGCACCCGAATGTTCATAGCAGCATTGTCCACAATAGCTAAATCATGGAAGGAGCCGAGATACCCTTTAACAGATGACTGGATTAAGAAGTTGTAGTCCATATATACAATGGAATATTACTCAGCTATGAAAAAGAATGATTTCTCAACATTTGCTGCAACATGGACGGCCCTGGAGGAGATAATGCTAAGTGAAATAAGTCAAGCAGAGAAAGACAATTATATGGTTTCTCTTATGTATGGAAGATAAGAAGTAGGAAGATCAGAGGAGAAGAAAGGGATGAAGAATGGGGGGGTAATCAGAAGGGGGAATGAAGAATGAGAGACTATGGACTCTGAGAAACAAACTGAGGGCTTCAGAGGGGAGGGGGTGGGAGAATGGGATAGGCTGGTGATGAGTGGTGGGGAGCGCATGTATTGCATGGTGCACTGGGTGTTATACGCAACTAATGAATCATAGAACTTTACATCAAAATTTAGGGATGTACTGTATGGTGACTAACATAATATAATAAAAAAATTTAAAAAAAGAAAGCCAAAAAAAGGAGAATGCCTTATGTTCCCTCCATGCATACTTCATCCTTTCATTTTAATATACTACAAATAAAGGTAGAGATTTTCTGCATATTAAAGATCATATTGCCTCTAAAGCCATTCTACATAAATCAGCAAGACATAATTTTACCTATATCAGAAATGAGTGTTACAAAATTATTCTCATAGTCTCTGCACTCAAGGATAGAGTTCAAAACCAGTTCTTACTGGATCATTTCCCAAATGGGATTTGAGAGGCTGTTGTCTCTGCAGGAGTGCATTCAGTAGAGTTGAATTATTCAGAAATTTTATGCCCACACCTGTACTATGCACAATCTTAGAAAGATTAAATTTGAGGTTAAAAAAATCTGAAATAATAGAGGTTAAATATACACCTCCTCTTCTCCAGTGGAGAAATTACTGGAAACAGAAAAAGAGAGCAGATTTACACATGTTAACTACAGAACAATTTACACACACACACACACACACACACACACACACACACCTCTTTAGCTTTAGTTTCTGATGAAGAAATTCATTTATTCAACAAAGAGTAAATGGAAATATATACTAGGCTAGGCACTGACATTGCTTTGGTTATTTATGTTACTTTAGCTATCTCTTTGATAGTAGTGAAAAGAGAGTTATTTAAAGGAAGAAGGAATCTTATTTAGTAGTTATATATGAATTAGGAATTACCCTGAAAATAACTGTGATACAAATTGATACATTATGCACTATTTCCATATGCTATGGCCACTTTAAATCAGTTTTTGTAGGTGTAAGTTTATGTTTGGGTTAAATGTCATAGTGCCATAATTTAATTCCATAATATTATTTATGTTCCTACTGCTTGAGTGCAAACTTTAAACAGTTGTTAAATACATTCAGTATCTTTTGAAAGTCTGTAGTCTCCATTGAAGATTTTGCCCTGTACAATAGGCAAATGCCTTGTTGTCTTCTAAGCAAGCAGTATACAATGAAACACCTTCATTTCTTGAGTAGTTAAGGACATCCGTAAGCACACATAAATAAGGTTGAGAATTGTTCTAGTCAGGGACTCTTTAATCACAAGGAATAAAAACTTCAAGCTTGTTTATTTGAGTGGACATTATTGCAAAGAAACAAAGTAGTTTTTAGATATTATAGCCAGACTTCAAATACATTCTATAAGTCAGATTCTGTCATGTGTTTTGTGCTCTCTGTTCTTTCTACTGCAGTCCATCTATCTCTCTGAAGACAAGCTTTTTCTACGAGGCCATTAATTTTGGTCTTGCTTGTGGTCTAGTACTGTAAGGGCTTTTGTCCTGTATCTATTTGATGTTACAGCTCAAGTTCAAGTGCCCAACACCTTTTTATTAAATCTGTCCCTGTAACTAAAATTCAAATTTCCTGAAGAAAGAAAATCAGATCATCCCACTTTGGATCTGGTTGATGGCCCTGGAAAGCACAGAATACATGGCATGCAAGCCTAACTTTTCAGGTCTGTGATTCTGTCAAATAATCTAAGAATAGAGGTGCATGAAGAAATGAAATAATAGACATCTTCAATATAACTATAAAACTAGAATATGGAAATTATCAGCAGCTACACAGCTGCATCCTCCCTTTAGTCTCCAATCCAAATTAGAATATTTTTTCAATGCCAACCTCTCATTTTTACTCAAGGGGCAATTTTGAAACAAACCCCCCAAAATTAAACATATATGTGTATGTCTATATGTAAGTGTATACATATAAATGTTCTGCATTTGTTTTATTTCTAAGAAACTATGAGAAAAACCTGACAAGAATTGAACTGATATTTGATCACTGTATATATTTGGACTTCTTTATTTGGAAAACATCCCTCAAAAATGTTTATCTGTACCAATTCCATATTTCTGATGTCTGATTTTTAGCAGTGTCTTAAAGGGTTTATAACTTTATTTGGATATATTGTTTTTATCTCTCACATTTGTCTACATGTGTCTAAATTTTCTATGGATGTACTGCTAGCACATTTACAAAGGGGCATGGAATAACATGGATCTGAAATATATACTGTTTTAACACTATGGAAGACATGTTCTTTGAAATTCAAAATAATAATTTATCCAGAGTTTCCTAGCTTAGCAATGAGCATTAAACATTCCATAGGCTGCAGGCTGTGTTGAGTGTGTCAGCAGCCTGTTCTTGGCTCGTGGGCAGTGAAGAGGTGTGGAGTGAACCTAACAAAATACTTTACATTCATCCCCATCCCTCATGCTTATTTCTCATTGCTCATGTTAATTTCTTTGCCTAGAATTTCAAGCCTGTTTCTTATTTAAGGCTCATTACAAATTCAAATCCTTCATGAACCCTTCTCACAAACTCTTGCCCCCAAGTGTCTCCCCCTTTCTACTTTTTCGGTATCACTAATTATCCATAATCCCTCCTTTGATACTAGATCATATAGTATGCTTTGTTTCATTACATATGACTGTCTTTTTCTTTCAACAATTTTTAAGTGTTTCTAAGGATGGAATTTCTCTCTCTTTCTAAATCACTTTCTCCTCTTTATCTCTCATTCCTTTCTACCTTTTAGTTCTGTGTCATAGGAAGCTAATGATAAAAAATATTTTCTGTGCATACACTATGTGCTATAAATGTGCTAAATGATTTGTATGATTAACCACAGAATATATGTTGAAAAGTCAGCAAATTAAATTGAATTTAGTTGAAAATGTTGTATCAAATGTTTCCTGAAAACAGATGGAATTTTCTTCTCACTATATGTTATGGACTGAGTTGTCTACACTCAAAATCATTGGTTGAAGCTTTACCCCTGGGTATTGGAAATATCCAAGAATTTCCAAATACTTGAGTGCATTTGGAAATAGAACGCTTAATGAGATAATTAAGGTTAAATTAGGTCAAAAAATGGGTACTAATCCAATAGGACAAGTGTCCTTAAAAGATGAGAGCCACCAAGAGTGCATGCACATAGAGAAGAAGTCACATAGAAGACGAGAGAAAAGATGGGCAACTGCAAGGCAAGGAGAGAGGCCTCTGGAGAAACCAAACCTGCTGACATCTTAATTTCAGACTACTAGCCTCCAGAACTATAAGAAACATACATTTCTGTTGTTTAAGCCTTCCCATCTGGGTTATTTTCTTATGTTGCCCTATGTGACTAATACACAATGCTAAAGATAAGTAATTATACAAAAAGCCAGCTATTCCTAGTATTTTTAGATAGGTAATCTTTTACTCTCTTGGATGAAGTTAAAGTTTTATTTAATATAATCATTCTTAATGTTATTTCAAGAGCACATTTGAAATGCCCACCTATCTCTGACACACAGCTTATCATTGTGTAGAAAAAATCAAAATATCTGTTGACTTCAGTAGAAAGGAAATGAGCATAAGAGCTGAAGGTATGAGTCTTCCATATACACTTATATTCAACTTCAGACACACAAATAGTTTTTGATAATTTTTTTTAATATTCAGTACAAAATATAAGTTGAATAACATTAGGAGGCAACAATATGAGCCATTTCTGCACTGCCAGAGAGAATCTTCCTGTCCCTTTGTTGAATAATAAGTTTTTGGACTGGACTGTCCACCTCAGGGCTTCCTTGTCAGGTTGTTGAATGTTTTTGTCAAGTCTCTGCTTTATTTAAATTCATTATATGTTGATAATAAATTTCTTTAAGGAACCCTGTTCATATTAAGAAGGGAAAAAAATCCTGCAAACAAAAAAAGTAGATGACTCTTATAAAGTTTTGGGCATTTGAGCTTTAAAAATTACTTATGTGTATATTATATACATGAATACATATTTACATAGCACATGCATTGCATAATTAGATTAATAACACAGGACCACAAAAATTCCACCTAGATTGAGTACTTTGACAAAATTGATCAAACAAACTGCAATTCAATCAAGTAGTGATAAAGGCAGGGAAACATTCAGAGAGAGATATTTTAATTTCACTCATTACTAAATTCAGTTGAAAAGTATGAACTCATGGCATGTGTAGAGATGCCTTCTATACAGTAGTTTTGGGGGCTATTGTTGTCCTTTAGTAAGGATATAAGAAATATATATTGTCATTCACCCCTCCACCAAGGTAGCATAACCTTGCCCCTTTTCTGCTGAGTTTCTAAGTTACAGAAGTTGTTTGGTGACAGTCACACCTCCTCTGTGAGGTGCTGCATTTGAAGATTGCATTGTCCTTCAACATGACTAAAAATATTGGACAGTGATTGAATGCCATCTAGTGCTTATTAATATGCATGTTGTCATTTGTCATCTCAGTCATCACTGACACTTTGTCATTTATGTTACTGTAAGCATTATATCAACTGAGTTGCTGGATTTCAGACCTTCTCTTGCTTGCAAACTCATCAAAAATACAGATTACGATCTTCAAGAAGACATGCTAATAAAAAAAAAGTTTTAAGATTGTTTGACTCCTTTCATCGTTTAATACAATACAGAAAAGATCTACCAAAGTTATAAGAGAAAAAAAATTGTATGACATGAATTGAACTTTTTGTCTTTTTAATGGATTGTTCTAAGTGTAATGATTACCAAATGAAAAGTTTGAATCTCCTTTCTTAAAGGTAACTAAATAATTATTTTAAAATAAGATAGTACTTCTAAGTCAAAGAGCTTTCATATCTGTTCCATTTTATGATCATAATATCTTTTGAATTATGATAAGTAAGTATTACCATCACTTTGTTGGTAGGGAAACTGAGGCTCACATATTTTTAATGATTTGCCTAAGGACACAGTTTTTAAACATGAGGATTGACAATAGATCCCAGATCCTTATATCTTCCATGTGATGGTTCTCATCAATGTGTTTTTCTTCCAACTAAATCTTATTTCAAAGACTTATTTCAAAGCATTCTTCTTTGAGAGTCTTAATATTTGAGATTATGCAACAGGACTTTTATATCACCTGCTCAATATACTATACCATCCTTTTCCTTCCTAGGAGCACGATTTTTGTTGTAGTTATCCATTTGCCAGCATATAATCATGTGTTTCAAAGGAAGCTGCCTGATTTCTACCTACAGATGGTGGATAAAATTTGGATCAATTCACTCTTGGTAATTGTATCTATCTTGCCAGTGACTGGGTTAAGAATATTCAGTGACCAATGCTATATGAATGAAGTCCTCTAAGGGTTTTGTGGGAACATTTTCCTCACTCTTAAGAAAAGTACGCATGAAAACATTTCATGTGGATGTTAGGAACACACTTTCATGTGGATGTTGTCATATCACGTGGATGTTGAGAACATCTATAGCTATCTTACTATGCAACTGGGAATGAAAACAATATCTGAAGGAGCTCAAACTCAAAAATAAGAAATAAGTAAAAGTAGAACCCTCACATAAAACTCCTGTAGTCTGCCTTACTTTTAAATCTTATAGGACAACACATTTTATGAATAAAGCCAGTTTGAGTAAAGGTTTTCTGTTTTCATTCAAATCATACTGATACATAAAAACTCTACCCAAGGGTATTTTGCTAAATAATAACATAAGTAATTATTGAGTGTTGCACATATTGTCTTGAAGCATCACTAAAGAATTACAGTAGGAATCATAGAATGTACCTAGAAGGATCATCAGAGGAAATAATATACTCTAACATTTCTGAGGGTATGCTCCATTGAATATGTTTTACATGGGAGTTAGGGATAGACAAAAGGGGAAGGAAGCTCCCATTTCAGATACAATTTAGGAAAAGAAGTGAGTTAAAATGTCTTAACATGTTCCTTTACTGAGTATATCTACAGCCACATTATTGCACATCACAAATCTCCAATAAAAGTTTTAGCTTGGAGTATTTTTTCAACTTATATAACCACAGGATATTGTGTGTATAACATCATGGGATGTTTTTCTCAGAAACATATTTTAGGACAAAATGACAAACTGAAATTCAGAATGGATATGAGACTGTTCAGCATTTTCAGACCACTGAGTGGTATATTTAAAATTAGTGCCCTGGACTGCTGATTTTCTGGCCAATACTTTTTCAAGCCTTTTCTTTAAGCAACCAAATAAAATATGGTTCCTACTCAAATACAGTTTTAACTATATATATTTGATGGTAGTGATGGAATTTTGGAGAGTATTCTAACATAGGAAGCAAATATTTTTAAAAGAGGGGCAGAGAAACACAACAAAAAAGGATATAGATTTGAAGTCATACAGACATGGGTAACTATACTTATATCAGATGAAATAAAATTTAAGCCAAAACAGTCACAAGAGACAAAGAGAAACATTAGGAATCAATGGATAGATCAATTTAAAACAAAGATACAATAAATTTAAATAAATATGATCCCAACATCAGAGGACCTAAATACATAAAGAAAATATTAGAAGAACTGAAGGGAGAGATAGAGAGCAATACAATGATAGTAGACGAGTTCAGTACTCCATTTTTAACAATGAATAGATTATCCAGATGGAAAAATAATAAGGTAACAATGGACTTGAACAACATTATAGACCAAATGACTGATCAGACATATATGGAATATCCCACCCAACAGAAAGAGTATACATTCTTCTCAAGTGTACATGAAATATTCTCCAAAATGGATTACATGTTTGGCCACAAAACAAGAAGATTTAAATAATACCTTTTTCTGACACATTCATATGAAACTAGAAATTAAGAGCAGAATGACACTTGAAAAATTCAAAAATATATGTAAATTAAACAATGCACACCTGAAAAACTGTTAGACCAAAGAATAAATTAAAAGGAAATCATAAGAGTGCCTGGGTGTCTCAGTCATTTAAGCATCTGACTTTTGGTTTCAGGTGAGTTAATTATCTTGGGATCCTGGGATGGAGCCCTACTGGTACCATACTGTTTTGATTGCTATAGTTTTTTTTTTAATTTTTTATTATGTTATGCTAGTCACCATACAGTATATCATGAGTTTTTGATGTAGTGTTCCATGATTCATTGTTTGCGTATAACACCCAGTGCTCCATGCTGATTACTATAGCTTTGTAAAATAACTTGAAGTCCAGAATTGTGATTCCCCCCCATTTTGCTTCTTTTTTTTTCTTCCTTTGGCTATTTGGGGTCTTTTGCCATTCCATACAAAATTTAGAATTGTTTATCCTAGTTCTGTGAAAAATGCTATTGGTATTTTGATAGGGATTGCATTAAATGTGTAGTTTGTTTTGGGTAGTATAACATTTTAACAAAATTTGTTCTTCCAATCCTTTGGCATGAAAACTCTCTCTGTTTTTTGTGTGTCATCTTCAATTACTTTCATCAGTGTTTTATAGCTTTTAGAGTACAGATCATTCACCTCTTTGGTTATGTTTATTCCTAGGTATCTTATTGGTTTTTGGTGTAATTGTAAATGGGATTGGTTCCTTAATTTATCTTTCTGCTGCTTCATTATTGGTGTATAGAAATGCAACATATTTCTGTACATCGATTTTGTATCCTGTAACTTTACTGAATTCATATATCAGTTCTAGTTTTTTTTTCTTTTTTTGGTGAGTCTTCAGGGTTTTCTATATATAGTACCATGTTATCTACAAATAGTGAAAGTTTTACTTCTTACCAATTTGGAGTTCTTCTATTTCTCTTTATTGCCTAATTGCTGTGGATAGGACTTCCACTACTATGTTGAATAGAAGTGGTGAGAGTGGATATCCATGTCTTATTTCTGACCTTAGGGGGAAACATCACAGTTTTCTCCATTGAGGATGATGTTAGCTGTGGGTTTTTCATATGTGGTCTTTATTATGTTGAGGTATGTTCCCTCTAAACCTGCTTTATTGAAGCGATGTTGTATTTTATCAAATGCTTTTTCTTCATCTTTTGGAATGATCATATATGGTTCTTATCCTTTCTATTATTGATATAATGTATCACATTGATTGATTTGTAAATATTAAACTACACATGCAACCAAGAATAAATCCCACTTGGTCATGGTGAATGATTTTTTTAATGTATTGTTGGATTTGGTTTTTTAGTATTATATTGAGGATTTCTGCATTTATGTTCATGAGGGATATTGATTTGTACACTTTTTTAGTGGTGTCTTTATCTGGTTTTGGTATCAGTATAATGCTGACCTCATTGGATTAATTTAGAAGTTTTTACTCCCATTTCTATTGTTTTGAATAGTTTGAGAAGTCGAGGTATTAACTTTTCTTCAAATGTTTGGTAGAATTCTCCTATGAAGCCATCAAGTTCTGGACTTTTGTTGATATATTGTTATCACTATTTCTTCCTTGTTCAGGTTTGCTAGTTTGTATGTTTCTAGGAATTTATCCATTTCTTCGAGGTTGTACAATTTGTTGGTATGTAGTTTTCATAATATTCTCTTACAATTGTATTTCTGTGGTGTTCATTGTTATTTGTCATTTCCCATTGTGATTTTATTTATTTGAATCCTTACTATTTTTCTTGGTAAGTCTGGCTAGCAGTCTATCAATTTTATTGATTTTTTTTTCAAAGAACCAGCTCCTGGTTAATTGATCTGTTCTATTGTTTTTTGTTTTGTTTTGTTTTGTTTTAGTTTCTATATCATTTAATTCTACTTCATTCTTTATTATTTCCTTTCTTCTGTTCACTTTAGGTTTTTTGTTGTTGTTGTTGTTTTTCTTTTTCTAGCTCCTTTAGGTATAAGGTTAGGTTATTTATTTGTGATTTTTCTTGCTTCTTGAGGTAGGCCTATATTGCTATAAATTTCCCTCTTAGAACCACTTTTGCTGCATCCCAATGGATTAGAACGACTGTGTTTTTATTTTTGTTTGTTTCCATGTACTTTTTCATCTCTTCTTTTATTTCTTGGTTGACCCATTCATTATTTAGTAGCATGTTATTTAACCTCTATGTAATTGTGGTCTTTCCATATTATTTCTTGTGCTTGACTTCCAGTTTCATAGCATTGTTAGAAAATGTGCCAGACTTAACTATAGAGAGGAAACTGATGGTTACCACAAAGAAGGTGGGTGGGTGGGGGGATGGGTAAAATTATAATGGGGCTTAAGGAGTTCACTTGCTATGATGAGCACCCGGTGTTGTATAGAAGTGTTGAATCAATATATTGTACACCTAAAACTAATATTACACTGTATGTTAAGTAATGGAAATTTAAATAAAAACTTAAAAATGTGCATAGTATGACTCTGATCTTGAATTTGTGGATTCTGGTTTTGTGAGCTAATATGTGATCTATTCTGGAGAATGTTCCATGTGCACTTGAAAAGAGTGTATATTTTGCTATCCTAGGATGGAATGTTCTGAGTATAACTGTTAATTCCACTGCTCCAGTGTGTCATTCAATGCCATTGTTTCCTTACCGATTTTCTGTTTAGATGATCTGTCCATTGATATAAATAGGGTGATAAAGTAGCCTATATTATTGTATTATTACCAATTAGTTCCTTTATTTTTGTTATTAACCATTGTATGTATTTGGATGTTCCTGTGTTAGGTACATAAATATTTACAATTGTTAGTATATCTTTTTGATAGATTACCACCATTATTATTACATAGTGTTCCTTTTTGTCTCTTGTTACAGTCTTTGTTTTAAAGTCTACTTAGTCTAATATAGGTATTGCTACACTGGCTTTCTTTTGAAATCCATTCACATGATAGATGTTTTTCCATCTCCTCATTTTAGGTAAAAAATGAGTTTTCTGTAGATAGCACATAGATGGATCTTGTTTTTTTATCCATTCTGTTACCTTATGTCTTTCGACTGGAGTGTTTAGTTCATTTACATTCAAAGTAATTCTTGAGAGATACATTTATTGTCATTTTCTTATTTGTTTTGTGGTTGTTTCTGAAGATTTTCTCTGATCCTTTCTTGTCTTTCTTTCTTGGTTTGTTGATTTTCTTTAGTGATTTCTTTTTCATTCTTTGTATATTTATTAATGGTTTTTGATATATTATTATCACTAGGTTTGTATATAACGCTTCCTGCATATAGCAGTGTATATTAAATTGATGTTTGTTAAGTTTGAACCCATTCTTTACTCCTGTCCTCCCCATATTTTAGGTATATGTTGTCATATTTTATACCTTCTTATTTTGAGACATCCTTGACCGATTTCTTTTGGAAATATTCATTTGTACTGCTTCTGTGTTTCCTACCTTTATACTTTCACTTTTGGTCTCTCCTTTCCACTCAAAGTGTCCCCTTTAATATTTCTGTCACCAACCACCAGGGCTGGTTCACTGATCAGGAACTCATTTAGTTTTTGTTTGTCTGGGAAACTCTTTATCTCTCTTTCTATTTTGAATGATAGCCTTGCTAGACAGAGTATTCTTGGCTGCAGATTTTTCCCATTCAGGAATTTGAATAGATCATGACACTCCCTTCTAGCTTGGCAAGTTTCTGCTGAAAAATTGCCTGCTAGCCTTATGGGTTTTCCCTAGTAAGTTACTGTCTTCTTTTGTCTTATTGCAATTAAAATATTTTCTTTATCATTATATTTTGCTTTTTTTATTATTATGATATATTATTCACCATAGAGTACATCATTAGCTTTTGATGTAGTGTTCCATGATTCATCGTTTGGATATAACACCCAGTGCTCCAAGCAATGCATGCCTTCCTTAATACCCTTCACTGGGGTAGCACATCCCCCCACACCCTCCCTTCTAAAACCCTCAGTTTGTTTCCCAGAGTCCATAGTCTCTCACAATTTGTCTTCCCCTCTGTTCCCCCTTCCCCCCCCCGCTTCATTCTTCCATTCCTTCTCCCAATGATCTCCCTGCTATTCTTTATGTTCCACAAATAAGTGAAACCATATTATAATTGTCTTCCTCTGCTTGACTTATTTCACTTAACATAATCTCCTCCAGTTCCATCCATGTTGATGCAAATGTTGGGTAATCATTCTTTCTCATGTTTGAGTAATATTCCATTGAATATATGGATCGTATCTTCTTTATCCATTCATCTGTTGATGAGCATCTCGGCTCCTTCCACAGTTTGGCTATTGTGACAATGCTACTATGAACATTGGGTGCATATGGCCCTTCTTTTCAGTACATCTGTATCTTTGGTGTAAATACCCAGTAGTGCAATTGTTGGATCATAGGGTAGATCTATTTTTAATTTTTTGAGGAACCTCCACTCTGTTTTCCAAAGGGGCTGTACCTACTTGCATTCCCACCAACAGTGTAAGAGGGTTCCCCTTTCTCCACATCCTCGCCAACATTTGTTGTTTCTTGTCTTGTCAATTTTTTGCCATTCTAACTGGTGTAAGGTGGTATGTCAATGTGGTTTTGATTTGAATTTCCCTGATGGCTAATGATGTTGAACGTTTTTTCACGTGTCTGTTAACCATTCATATGTCTTCATTGAAAAAGTGCCTGTTCATATCTTCTACCCATTTTTTTATTTGATTATTTGCTTTCTGGGTGTTGAGTTTGAGAAGTTCTTTATAGATCTTGGATACAAGCCCTTTATCTGAAGTGTCATATATTTTGCAAATTTAATTACAATATGTTGTGGTGTGGATCTGCTTTTATTGATTTTGATGGGGATTTGCTATGCCTCCTGGATCTGGATATCTGTTTCCTTATCCAGATTAGGGGAGATTTTAGCTATTATTTCTTCAAATAATTTTTCTGCTCCCTTTTCTCTTCTTCTGGCACTCCTATAATAGGAATGTTATTACATTTGATAATGTCACTGAGTTTCCTAGGCTTATTATCATTTTTGCATATTTTTTTTCTTTTGTTCAGTTTGATGACTTTTCATTACTGTGTCTTCTAGGTCAGTAATTTGTTCCTCTGCTTCCTCCAGCCTGCTGTTCATTCCATCAAGCCAGTTTCTCATTTCATATATTGAGCCCTTAATCTCTGCTCTGTTATTCCTTATCTCTTTGTTAAGGGTCTCACTCACATCTTCCATTCTGTTCTCAATTTCAGCCAATATCCTTGTGATCATTGCCTTAAATACTGCATCAGGCATGTTACTTATATTTGTATCACTTAGATCTCTGACCATGGCCATGTCTTTTCCTTTCATTTGAGACAAATGTCTCTGTCTTCTCATTTTGTCTAAGTCTCTGTGACTGTTTCTCTGTGTTAGGAAAATTAGCTACATCTCCTATTACCAAGGGTACTACCCTTATGAAGAAGAGGTCCTATAGTGCCCTGCTGTGTAGTGTCCCTTTTCCCCAGGGTCTGGCACTTCTGGAACTGTCTCCAGTGTGTGCTGGTGTGCTCTACTGTTTTGTCCTGGTTGCTTTTTCCCGCAGGCCAGTCAAACACAGAGGCTCTCTTTGCCTGTTGTGGGCAGTATTTGGTACCTGTCCTGAATGTGGTGTGTTTTAACTAGTTGTGCTATTGTCTGTTTCTGAAATGACACTTGTTGCCACTGGCACTGGAACTGAGGCTTCACCAAACTCCTGGGTCAGGAGACATGGTGTGAACAGGTGTTTGGGCTGGTCTTCTTAGGAAGGGGGACTGCCTTGCTGGGACTGAAGCAAGTGTGACTGGCAATGGCAGTTCCACCAGAATGTGGGGGTGTTAGCTTGATGTAAGCAAGTTAGGTAGCCAGTGTAGGTGCTGTGCTGGTTCCCACAGGTGGCCGTGTTCTTACACTGAGGGGCAAGGGAGGGAAATGGCACTTGCCAGTTCTTTTGCTCCCAGAAGTGTCTTCCACGAATGCTGCTTTTCTGGGACATGCTCACAGATGAACAAATAACCTCCCAACTGTGTGCCCTAGACACTCTTCAGATTGTTGTTTTCACCCTGTATGTCTGGGTGCTGTTTAATCCTGCCTTTTCTCCAAGAGCAGCACAATGCCTTCTAGAATCTATTCTAGCCAAGTTTGTTGACCTTTAAAACTCCAGGCATTCAGCCCCACTGATTGTAAGCACTCATGAAATTCTTCCCTTCTTGCTTTCCAAGCCAATTGCTATGAGGATTCACTTTCCCCATGTGCATCCCTGTATGTTAGTCTGTCTGTCACCCTTCTCTGAGATCGTGGCTCCTTCCCCACCACAGCAGCCATGATCTGTTTCTCTCCCAAACTGTGTCTTCATACTTCCTATATTCTTTAATGTGTTATATTCTGTACCATTAGTTGTTTTTTAATTTTTTTTTGTTTTTTTTCTTTTGTCAGTCTTCAGGTCAATTTCTGGGGTATTTAGGATGATTTGATAGTTATCTAGTTGTGTTCATGGGAAGCGACAAGCCTCAGTTCCTTCTACTCCACTGCCATCTTCCAACTTTTTTTCTGAGATATTTATCTTGCTCTTTCATTTGGAATATATTCTTCTGTTTCTTCATTTTGCATTCCTCTCTGTGTTGGTTTCTATACTATAGAGGAAACAACCGCCACTCCCAATCTTGAAGGAGTAGTTTTGTTTAGGAAATGCAACTTTTTGTTCAGCCCTCCCTCTGGTCTTGGTTATCACTCAAACCTCTGTGCTTGACCAAGGAACCTATTATATTTTTGATAACTCCCAGTAGTTGAGGATGTGTCAAGACCTTTCAGTGTTCTGAAGAGGATTTCAGCACCTAAATTCAGGCTGATTAGAGGCCAGAACCTCAGGCAGCAGCTTCTAAAAATATGCAAATATATACACAATCCTGAGGGGTTGCAAGCATAAGCCCCACTAGTCACCAAGAGCCAGGCAATGTGGAGGTTTTCCTTGTGTGTCAATCACAAAAAATATGGGGCTCCATACGGTGTATAAGCTCTTTTATGGAAGATACTAGTAAGCTGAATGAAGCAAGGCAGAAGAAGAGCACCATAGTGAAAGAGCACAAGCTCTACTTTCCTTGAAAGCAGCTCCAAAAGCCATTAAATGTGTGCCAAACCTAAAGCTTTCCCCTCGGTCCAATTCTCCAGAACAAGCAAAGTGAAAGGACAGCAGAGTGTTCCTCAGCCCACTATTTGTTTAGTATCCTGGAAGTGGTAGCATTGCATGGGCCTTCCCTCTAATTATCACAGCCCTGTGAGACCCAGGAATGCAAACCCTTCTGGCCACCAGAGTCAGGTGACCAAGGGTTCTCCATTACAAAAACTGGGCACCATACATGTAAAGCTCCCCTCCAGAAAACAGCAATTCTCTGAAGCATGGCAGAGGGTGACCACAAAGCACCCACTCTTCAAGGTCTCTGCTCCTAAAGGTATGTTTAATTAGAAGCCTGCTTCCCCCAGACAATAGTCATAATGATTAACTAATAGACCTCCTTCATAGAAAGAGGAGACCCCAGGGTTTATTGCCTCTTGCTGTGCTCTGGGGGTGGTAGCTATTTAAGAACTCTTTCCCTGTTACAGTCCTATGGGGCCCACAAGCATAAACCCCACCGGCCACCAGGAAATGCAATGTAAATGTGTTCCCTGGTGGTAGTCACAAAACTCAGGGCACTAGACAACGGTATGAGCTCTTTTCTGAGTGACACTTATTATTACAGCCCCTGTGAAACCATAAATGCAAGCTCCCTTACCTCCATAACCAGGTGATCAAGGGGAATTCCCTGGGTGGTAGCCACAAAGATTGGGTCACTAGATGAGTGTAAATGTTCCCTTCTGGGAGGTAGTGGTGCTCTAGAGCATGGCAAAGTGAGAGTGCAAAGATGGCACCTATTAGTCTTTGCTCCTAGAGAGTGTTCTGGCAGGGTCCTAAATGTGTGCATTAAATTAAATGCTTGCCCCTCAGGCCTATGTTTTAATATAAGCAAGTGACTCCTCCACCTTAAGTCTGGGCATGATCAGCTGTCTCTGAGATGGGTGCTGGGTAGGTGAGTCTGAGAATACCAGCCATTTAAGACACTTTTCTCAAACTGCTACCGTTTTGTAAGTCTCAGGATATGAACCCTGGTAGTTTTAAATTTTTAAAATATTTTTGGGGCTTGTTTCTCAAGTGCATGTCATAAAAGTTGGGGCACCTGATAAGGGGTTTAAATCCTTACTCCTCAGGAAGAAGTTGTAGGTTTTGATTGCCCCCTAGTTGTGGGTTTTCTGACCAGGGTTGAGGCTTACAGCAAGATTGTGTCCCAACCTCTCCTATCCATTTTGATGTTGTTTTCTTCTCATTTGCTCAATGTGTAGTCATCACTCAGATACCCTTTAGGTTTTTATAGAGGAAATTATTCCATATGAAGCTATAGACTCAATATGGCCATGGGAAAAGGCAAGTTTAGAATCTTCCTATGTCACTATCAACCAGAATCCTAAGCTATTTTCAGACAGTTTTTTTAATATATAAAATCTTAATAAATCCCCTCACAAATTCTTAGAGCTAATGAAAAAGCTCAACAAGATTTCAGGATACACAATCAATAGACAAAAATCAGCTGTATTTCTAACACATGAAATGAATAATCTCAAAATAAAATTTGAAAAACCATTTTATTTACAATAGCTTCTGAGGGATAAAATAGTTAGGACTAAACTTAACAAAAAAGTTCAAAATCCATTTCTAGAAAACCATAAAACATTGTTGAAAGAAATTAACAGAGATCTAAAGAAATGGAAAGATATCCCATGTTTACATATTAGCAGATTTAATATTGAAAACATGGCAATACTCCCCAAATTTATCTTTGGATTCAACATAATCCACATAAAAATCCCAGTTGGACTTTTTGCAGAAATTGGCAAATTGATCCATTAATTCATGTAGAAATTCAAGGGGCCAAGACTAGAAAAAAATCATGAAAAATAAAAACAACATTGAAAGATTCACATTTCCCAATTTCAAAACTTAACTACAAAGCAATAGAACCAAGACAGTGTAGTTCTCAGATTTTTTCATAGAACATAGATAGATATATAGATACACGGAATGGAATCAAAAAAGTCCAGAAACAAACCCATTTTAGTTCCTTTTCAATCACTTTATGAGATATAATTGACATGTAAAAACCCATCCATATTTAATGTATACCGCTTGATGAGTTTGGGGATTCATGAAATTATTGCCATCAGGGTCATAGATATATCTATCATCTCTTAAAGTTTCCTCCTGTTCCATTACTAGTATTATTATTACTATTATTATTATTTGTGTGTGAGTGTGTGGTAAGAAAACTTAACATAAGATCTAACTTAGCAAATTTTAAGTATACAATACAGTATTGTTAGCTCTAGGCACTATGCTGTATAGTAGATCCCAAGAACTTGTTTATCTTGCGTAAGCAAATATGGTCAATTCATTTTAAACAAGGATGCCAAGACAATTCAATTGGGGAAAAATTGTAAAATCGCATATAATTTGTAACAAATGGTGATGGGATAACTGTATATTTACTTGCAAAAGAATACAGATGAAAGTCTACTTCACACCATATACAATAATTAATACAAAATTAATCAAAAGCCTAAATGTAAGAGCTAAAAATGTAAATTCTTAGAAGGAAACATGAAAATCTGCATGATCTTGGATTAGGCAGTGAATCCTTAAATAAGACACTGGAAGCATTAGCAACAACGTAAAAAAAAAGATAAATTGGACTTATCAAAATTAAAACATTCCTTGCCTCAAAGAACATCATCGTGAATTTGAAATGGACACACTTCCACAAAATAAAAATTTTGCAAACCACATATATGATAATGGACTTACATTTAGATTATACGAAAGGATGTTCAGAAGACTATAATAAAAAGATAAATAACCCAACTATAAAATGAGCACAGGGCGTGAATAGACACTTCTCCAAAGGAGCAATACAAATGGCCAATAAGTGTAAAAAAATGCTCAATGTCATTATTCAGCAGGAAAATCCTAATAAAAAACACATAATGCCACTTCACACACAATATGATGGCTATTGTTGAAAAAGACAAGTGTTAGGGAGGAATGGAACCTTCATACAATGTTAGTGGGAATGTAAAGTGATCCAAGCACTTTGTAAACCAGTCTGGTAGTTTCTGTAGATGTTATACACTTAACTTATATGATTTAACAATATCACTCAGGTATATACCTAAGAGAAATGAAAACATATGCCCATACAAAAGCAACCTTAATGTCCACTAATGGATAATGAGTAAATACAATGTAGTCTATCCAAATAATAGAATATTAGTCAGCAATAACAAGAAATGAAATACAGATACATGCTACAACATGGAAGAACCTTGAAAACTTAATGCCAAGTGAAAGAAGCCAATCACAAAAACCACATAATATATAACACCATTATTATCAGATGCCAAGTATATGTAAATCTGTAGAAACAGAAAGTAGATTAGTGGTTTCCTAGGGCTGGGGTTAGGAGGATTAGGGAGAAATAAGAGTGATTGTTAATAGGTAAGGGGTTTCTCTTAGCAGTTATGGAAATGTTCTAACTTGATTGTGGTAATGATTGTTCAACTCTATGAATATACCGCAATCCAGTGAATTATACACTCTAAAAGGATGGAGTGTGTGATATATGGAATACATAGAAAGAAAGCTATTCTAAACAATTGAAACAGAAATTTAAGGGGGAAAACATCAACAAATCCACAATGATCGGTTCAAATATTAGCTTTCCTAACAATCCCCAGAGTATTTGGTTTGCACCCAAGAATGTCAATGTTGAAAGAAACTTTAGTGATAATATATTCCAATCATTTATTTTATAGAAGGAGACTTGAGGCAAAGAGGTGCAAAATATTTGTTTGAAGCTGCAGAACTTGCCAAAGATTAAAAGGCATCATATACAGGAAATGTTAACATAACAACAACAACAACAAAAAACAACAGTTCAGTGTGAGAACCTCAGCTCTGAACAGTATATAGTGCAGTTCAATAAATATTTATCAGTACTTGCAAGTGTTACATGTTCTACTAGTTGCTAGAGTATAGAAATGAATGTAGTATAATCTTTGTTCTCATGAAGTACAATGTCAAATTGGGGAATTCAGGGTGGCTGTTTAGCTCATTTTAAGTGCCTGATTTAGCCAGTTTTGGCTACTGTAACAAATTTCCAAAGACTGAAATGTCTTAACACATTTATTTCTCAGAGTTCTGAAGACTGGAAGTCTGAGATCAGGGTGCCAGCATGGTCAGGTTCTTAGTAAGTGCTCTCTTCCTGGTTTACAGAGTACTGTCTTTTTGCTGTGCCCTTGCATGGTAGAAAGAGCTAACTTGCTCTCTGGCCTCTTCTTATAAGGGCACTAATCCCATTCACAGCAGCTCCACTCTCTCAAACCAATTACTTCCCAAAGACCCACCTTTAAATACCATTACATTCAGATTAGGCTTTCAACATAGAAACTTTGGAGGAAAACATTCAGTCCATTGCAGTGCTTGTCAGACAATCAAAAGGAGATATCAACTATAACTGAATCTTTAGGGAAATTTGCCATTTGAAATAGATACTTCTCAGTCATTAGCATAAAACTAGTAAATAAAATAGTAGAAAAGAGAGGGTGCAATGAAGAAGAGCATATAGAATGAGAAGATGGAGAGACACGTAATCCTGGAGAATGTCAATGGTTATGGGTCAAGCAGCATTTAGATGTACTACAATGATTCTTCACACAGAAATACTATTAGGGAAAAAAACACAACTGTAGACACAAAAGGGTTAGTCTGAAAAACAAATGCATACAATGTAATACTTGTGCCAAATGTGTCAGAAAGGTAAATCTTAAAGTAAAATTATTTTTAAAAACACCAATTGATATCACTAGATCCTTGGGGCCATACTGCATCTGTAGCCAGTGAATAAGACCAATTTTGCCAAGGAGAAGGCAGAATTAAAATAAAACCTTAAGAACATTAAAATGTGATGTTGATAAGACTCAGATAAATAAGTAGAGAATATCTTTCATGACTCTTGCGAGTGTGAAACTTTTAGAACTTCAGTCACTTGTGAAACTATTGTAATTTTCTGACAAGAAAAAACAAACAAAACATTTATTAGATTATGACTCTAGACATATCCTTATACTTACTCTCTCTGAATCAACTTCTATTCCTAGGTTTCCCAGCAATTAGTTATCTGGCTATAAATAAGATTTTTATCCATTTATATTTGGGTAGATTGATAAATTCATAGTATGTTATCCATTCTGAACAGCTATGTGTACACTGTAATTAATTATTAGTAAAGGTTTAAGTGCAGTTATGTATCAGTTTATGTACTTTGTGGTTGTTTCCAGTTTTTGACTTATGAATAAAGCTGTTAGAAACATTCTAAAAAAAAAAAAGAAACATTCTCATACAACTCTGTGTATAAATATATGTTTTTATTTCACTAATACTAAATAGGGGTAAAATTATTGGTTCAGGGGTGCCTGGGTGGCTTAGTTGGTTAAGCATCTGCCTTCTGCTCAGGTCGTGATCCCAGGGTCGATCCAGCACCACCTCCACCTCTGGCTCCCTGCTCAGCAGGGAGTCTGCTTCTCCCTCTCCCTCTGCTCTTCCCCCTGCTTGTGCTCACTTGCTCTCTCACTCTCAAACAAATAAATAAAATCTTTTAAAAAATTATTGGTTCATATGGTTTATGTAACTTACATTATAAAAGACTGCCAAAATGTTTCTAAAGTAGTTGTACACTTTTGCATCCCCATCACTAATATCTGAGAATTCCAATTGTTCTGCAATTAACGAACACTTCACAATGCCAGTTGTTTTTTTATCTTTAACCGTTCTAGTCCGTATGCAGTAATAATCTCATTGAGGTTTTAATTTGCATTTTCCCACTGACTGATGCCATTGAGCATCTTTACGTGTACTTAAATGACATCCACATATGTTCTTTGATAAATTGTCTGCTCAAATCTCATTCATTTTTTTCTGGTGCTGTTTGATTCCTTGTTATTGACTTACTAGAGTTCTTTTTATATAATGGATACAGTACTTGTCTCATATATGTGTGTTGCAAATAATTTTTCCAGCTTGTGAATTCTTTTCATTTTCAAAACAGTCTTTCAAAGAGCAGAAGTTTTTAATATTGATCACATCCAATTTATCATTTATACTTTTTTCTTAGAAATCTTTGGCTAGCTCCAGTTCACAAAGATTTTCTTCTATGTTTTCTTCTGCAGTCATTTGTCAGGTTATTACCAAATAAAACCACCAAATTTTGTCTGCTTGCAACACCATTACTATTGATAGGCCTATCAAGAACTCAGAATTTTTAATAACTCATTATGGATCAGAAGCCCTGGAATTTACTTGGATCCTTTTGTGTTATTTTTATATCTTTACCCTATGTGAAATCAATATTAAATATGCATTAAATAGGGGCGCCTGGGTGGCACCGCGGTTAAGCGTCTGCCTTCGGCTCAGGGCGTGATCCCGGCGTTATGGGATCGAGCCCCACATCAGGCTCCTGTGCTGAGCCTGCTTCTTCCTCTCCCACTCTCCCTGCTTGTGTTCCCTCTCTCACTGGCTGTCTCTATCTCTGTCAATAAATAAATAAAATCTTTAAAAAATGCATTAAATATATTTCATATTTAATAAATCATACTTAATAAAATTATATTTCATATTATTTATATAAAATTTAAGTAGCATTAATAGACATGAAGTTCATGAGAAGAGGGACAATCATTATGTCTACAAGATTCAGCCCAAATTTCAGGCAATTTTCAGTTAGGATAAGCTGGGTTATTCTGAGGTTACAAAGAATTCTTCATGGTTTCTTTGGCACTAATTTTCTTTAAAACTGAATAGGCTTATTATATAGTTGATTCCAGTCAGATACATGTGCTGAGAGCTACACCCATAGGTATTTTCTAGATACTGTCTTTAGATTTGTTTTATTACTTCACTTTCTTGTTCCCATGCTTCTATCTGTCAACATAATTTAAGAGACTTTGTGTCAATAGGGCTGTGGGGGAAGAGACAGATATTTAATTCCTTTTCCCTGGATGATTTCGTCAACTGGAGGAATTCATTGGATGCTAACTTTATCAGTTCAAAGGTTTTAACTTGGGAAATGATAATTAGAGCTGCAGTTTGATTTTAATCATGAAAAATTATTTAAATGTGTTTTTGTAATTTAAAGCATTACAATTTTAACTTTTGCAGAGATATAAGAAAAGATACAGTGAAGAGAGTAGAACAAATAGCTTCACATTACCCCATCACTCCTCCACCAAGCCTTGGTATCCCAGCATGGAGAGAGACACCCTTCTTATGGGAGAAAGAAAGGGAAATGAGCCCTTGACTTTACCACAAACACCAGGACCAGGTCTGCTCCAGCACCAGGCCAGGCACCCACAGACCCAGCAGTAGGCCAAATCCCAGAGCCCCAAGCTCTTGGCACACCCAAGGGCCATATCAGTTCCTATGGCCCCAGGCTCTCAGCCCACTGTAGCACTGGGCCAGGTCCCATGGCCCTAGACTCTAGGAGGACTCCTGCATACCCAGGTTCCCAGTCCACTCCAGTGTGCTTTCCAAAGAGTCACAAGTAGCCATTTTACTGATAGTGTGTCATTGAACAACATGGCTCTCCATCTTTCAAACTTTCACTAACTGTTTCTTACAGCCTACCACTTAAACTCTAAGTCACTGCCACATATTTTTGTATGTGCATGTATATGTGAAAGCAACACCACACTTTGATAACAATTTCTTCATCAATTAAGATATATTAAGTTATGTTGTTGTAACAAACAACAATTTAATTTAAATGAATTAAAGTAATACATTTTTATCTCTTGCCCATGTTATATGTACACAGTGTGTTGTGTGGGCTCTCTAGCCTTGTCCTTATCTGGGATCCAGACTGATGGAGCAGCCAGTCTAGAATAATTCTGGTGATTATGGAAAGGGGTAAAGAAAGACCATGTTGCATTGTATGCTGGCTTTGAATCTTTTCTTTTGAGGTGTCACACATTGTTAACATTGGCAATTTATTGATCGAGGTAAGCTACATGGTCAAACTTCAAGGGGGTAAGGAAATAGAATACTACCATGTGCCCCAAGGAGAATGATAACATACACTGAACAGCGCTAATTGCTACTCAGTTATCTCCACTTCTTGTTGTAAGATTTTAAGAGGGGAAAATTTTTTTTAATATTTTAAGAAAGACATGAAGAAACACTAGTATGTCCAGAAAAATGTGACCGAGATAGTAATGAGAATTTACATAATTTGTATGAAGAATGGAAGAAATGTTTTACCAAAAGAAGTGGATGATTACAATATCCAAACATGTGAAGCATTATGTTAAATAAAATAGGTAAGTCAATGGATACGTATGGATCTGTGAAGTCAAAAAGCACATGTATCATCTGAACGTATTATATTTGCTCATTTTTAAATAGTCTGATACCAAACAAAGTAACTAAATAGTTTTTTTTCAGACCAAGTTGATACAACTGGTTGCGAATTTGGAATACTTAAAATTTTCCATGAAATCATTTCCCCTATTGATTGTTTTAATCCTCCTTCTCTGGATCTTTTCCAGTGTCAGTTCTTAAATATTTTATTTTGCTTTGTTTTATTTTGTCATTCTTTATAGTGGTTACATATTTAGTTATTTTGAGTAATTTTAAATCACACCAGTCTTCAATGCATAAGTAACTCCTAAGATAATTACAAAAATGCAAAATTCACATGCTTAAGATAAGTGTAAATGTAGACAACAATGGCAAATAATATTATTTATATAGTAGATGAAATTTTTTGAAAAAATATTACTACCACAAATGATGTGCTAAATATTTTGTTTCCAGTTTTCAATGAAATCAGGGTTGTAAAAATAATGCACATGGAAAAGTAAGAAACTTATAAAGAAACAATAACATGGGGCTGTTGGGTGGCTCAGTCAGTTAAGTGTCTGACTCTTGATCTAGGGTCAAGTCTTGATCTCATGGTCATGAGTTCAAGCCCCACATTGGGTTCCACACTGGGTGTGGAGCCTACTTAAAAAAATAAATAAATAAAAATAAAAGATAATAACAAAAGTTAGTCAATGTCTCTGTTAGATGAAAAGCAGCAAAAGATTACCTTTCACATTGAAAGCAAACACTGACCTGGGAGGTGGAGGGGAACCCAAATCAGAAAACCATTTTAAAGCAAATATTTATTTTCTGATTATGTCTGGTAAAAATGAGTTCAAAGCCAAAAGTTACAGGGATAAAAGTAATCTGTTACCAATTGGCTAATGACCAACAGACATCTAAGGAAAACCTACATTATCCAGAAATGAAGCAAATAAATATCATAAAGACATGGGACTGCCACTTGTATTTATGCAAAAAGTTTAGGTAATAGTGACTTTATAAAATAAGTCATGTTGGGCTGCTATGAGGTTTAATACTTCATGTTTCATATCCCTGGTTCAAAATCTAGGTAATGACAAAGGAGGTTAAAAGGTGGTAAGGAACGGTTAATGGATCATTTCACTTTCTTAATCTTTCTTTACTATGGTATGAAATCTACGTAATGCTATCAGCAAAAGACAATTATATATCTTTTTTAAAAAAAATTTACATATGACTTTCTAAACCACAAGACAGGAAACCAATTGACATATCTTTTAAAGATTGAAGAAAAAGATGAAAATGTAGGATAAAGTTGATAATTTGATAACTATAAGATAAAGAACTCTAACAATTCAGCCCAAATGAAATTAATTCCTTTGATCTTCACAGTCCTTCACATATATGGTTTTCTTAAGGATTCCTTAAATTCCATAAGTTTAAAATTGGCAATTCTTTATTCTCATATTTGCCAGACTACTGACACTGGAGGATAAAAAATATTTAGAGATATTTTTAGAATATAATAATGTAGAGATAAGAAAATAATGAACGAGACTTCCACCCTCTGATGTCTTTAACAAATCCAAAAGGCCACAATTTATAGAAAATAATAAGTAATTTGTCAAATAAGATATTTATCCTCTTGATGAGGAAATGTCTCTTACTATTTAGTGCTTGGAAACAATTCATTATGTTTTAATAAGTTCATTCATCTTTCATCTGCTATGGTGATTTTTCTTGCTTGGGGTAACATGAGTTAACATTTTGCAAAACACTTGTATTACTCTTTCAAATTAAATGGAAAGATAATATGGAATGGCAAAATCAAATGTGGGATAACCAGAGCAGTAGGAAGTATAATTAAACACAGTCTATGAAGCCATCATTTTTTAAAATTATTATTCCTGGTTTCAAAGTATTTTGCTTTAATTTGCTATGACTACAACCTGTTTTCCAAATTTTCTAAAAAAATACATGAGTTCAGGGTGTATGCAAGATTGTTTTGCCTACTAGATGGAGAAAACATCCCCTTGCATCTCCTGATTTTGAATCCAAATCTGTATTTCCTGTCCAATGAGAATATATTGATATTGAAAGACAAGTTTAATACCTATCTTATAGGACATCTGTCTCAAAATAACATTTACAACTTATTGTTGTGTTTTGGGGAAATAATAACCTAATGTATTATGTATTCAAAGATGTATAACAGGCTGAATTGTATTTATGTAATTTAAAAAAGTAAGTTAAATAATATAGCAAATTTATAAAATATTTAGATGTGCTTTATAAAACAGATTTTGGGAATTTTTATACAGGTAAGTTTTGCTACAAATATAGGCAACTATAGTAAATAAACCCAGAAAAATCTCTGTAGCTGATTTGCTCTGATTCCATGGCAAAGTCACAAATTTCCTTCAGTGTCAATTTTTTCAGTTGTGCTATGGAGCTAAATATAATTGCCATATATAATACATATCTTGAAATATTATTTTGAGGATTATATGAATAATATAACTTATAATGGGAAAATAGTTTTTAAATCATCCAGTTTACCACCATCCCCCAGTATGTTAAAACTGTATCAGATTTTAAATGATTTACCTAAGGAGTTCAAGTGTTCATTTTTCTATTAATATCTTTACTGTTGTCTATTGATAAGCTACATTGACTCATGTGGAAACATACCCCAAAGGAACAATAAGGAAGGGTGCAAATTTAGAAATATATTAATTAAAATAATAATAATAATGGCAATGATGATGACACTGATATTTAGGACATATTTGCCCTAAGAGATTTTGAGTATAAGACTGAAAGAAGGACAAAGTGCTAAGAATCTAAAAACATTTTTTCTTCAGGTCAATCAGCTTGAACGAGGAACAATAGTTACTGCTTTAAAAAGAAGACCTAGTTTTGTTGACTGCTTCCTTTGTTGTGCAGAAGCTTTTTATCTTAAGTCCCAAAAGTTCATTTTTGCTTTTGTTTCCCTTGCCTTTGGAGATATGTCTTGAAAGATGTTGCTGTGGCCAATGTCGAAGAGGTAACTGCCTATGTTCTCCTTTAGGATTTTGATGGATTCCTGTCTCACATTGAGATCTTTTATCCATTTTTAGTTTATTTTTGTGTATGATGTAAGGGAATGGTCCAGTTTCATTCTTCTATATGTAGCTGTCCAATTTTCCCAGCACCACTTATTGAAGAGACTGTTTTTCTTCCATTGGATATTTTTTCCTGTTTTGTCAAAGATTAGTTGATCATAGAGTTGAGGGTCCATATCTGGGCTTTCTATTCTGTTCCACTGATCAAAGAGTGAGAAATTATAGAGGGAGACGAACCATGAGACTATGGACCTGGGAATCAAACAGAGGGTTTGGGGGGGTAGAGGGTAAAAAGGTATGGTTATTAAGGGGGGACATGTGCTGTGATGAGCACTGAGTGTTATACATAACTAATGAATCATTGAACACCACATCAAAAACTAATGATGTACTATATAGTGGCTAACCGAACATATTGAAAAAATTAAAATTAAAAAAAAAAAGCCCTAAACTGCCACCCACAGGTATCCCATGGCAACATTTTATGCTGCCAAATTTTGATTAATGTGTAAAATATACCTTTTCTCTTACTAAATGAGCATGGTCTTATAGAAAATTTTGTCAGTCACCAAATAATGATTATGCATTTCTTGAAATGTAAAGATATTTTGCTTTGTTTGAATACAGGAGGGGGAAGTCAGGACATTAAACAGTTTTAGACACATACTGACAACATGCCTAAGATTCACAAAGTGAATAGTACAATTATTGGAGCTGGTCTGATAAATATCATGATAAATCATATTGTTAAAGTCATGATATTATCATAATTATATATTTTTGTTAAAATTTGTTTTGAGTATTTTTTAATCCCTTTATAAATGCTACTGATTTTCCCCCCAATATTACACTGTAAATAGAAATTCAGTTGACAATCATTGGTTTATAATGCCTCTTTTTGGAAGTATATTCTATCATCCATATGCAGACAAAGCCAGAAATATTTTCTGTTGGCATTTTATACTCTTAATTTACAGATCAACTATCCAGTTGTGCTCTTTAATGAATAATGTGACTGGTTCATTGAGGAAAGCATATTTGGTGGAGAGACACCTGAGATTATCTTCTGTCTTCCTTTTACTCATTGTCCTTTATTGACTAATCTATACAAGAAAAGGGGCAAGTCAGTAAAATGTCACCATAACATTAAATTTTATTCTCCATCTTTGCAATATTTTTGGCTCAAAATGCAATGAGGAATTGTTTGAGGTCTTGTGTGAATATTCCTTTGATTCTGAAGAAATTATTCATCTTTCCTTTTTGTGGTGGGAGACACAAAAGTATTAAAAAGACTGAAAGTCCCTATCAGGGAAAGAACAAAATCACAAAGCACTACTTTGTTGCATAAAAATAAGCTTTTATCACCTTCAGTTGGAAAAATGTGAATTAGAATAAAATGTCTTGTGACTGAAAGGATGCTAATAAAACTAAGCTAGAGAAATAACAGTGATGAAACTTAGGACTCACATAAACGTCAAATACAGTAGCTATTAGTCTTTGTGTCACTTGTTTTTTTGAATTAACCTCATAATTTTCATTTTCTGTGTATTCCAAGTTTCTTTCATGTTAGTTATTGTGAATAAAATTATTAACTTAAATTGTGGAAATTAGAGCTGGAAAATAAGATTAGTTGCTAAAAGGTGAATAATATTTACAATATATAGGAGGAGGAATGATTGCAAGTTTGGAAAATGATCAAAAATAAAGTATGTTAAAGAGAATATATGTTGGCCAGAGTATCTCAGACAGTGTCCTAAGGTAAATTTAACTGGAATTATTTCTAGTTAATTTCTAGAAATTGTCTATGTACTGAGTAAATTGAAAATTTTGTCTTGGTTACCAAATTTTTTATAGCCTGAATGAATAAGGCAGAATATTTTAAATGATAAATCAATTTTAGATCACTTTAACAGAGGGTATGTTAAACTTATGATAAATTAGTTTGGAATTTGTCAAGGGAAATTCATACTATGAGCATACAGATTTACACCAAATCAATAGTTTTGACAGAATGCATGCTCCTCCATAATAATGATTATACACCTGACTACACTTGACATAATACTGGACCTAGAACACTACTTTGACTGATTTGAAAGAAATCATCTCCAAAATCCATTTATAGTGTTCAAAATTTTCCTGTAGTCTAGTCTGCTCTGTCTCAAATTGAGTCTATAGGCTACTGTCACGAGCAGAAGAGTAGCAACAAAGTTAACTCATTCATTTGGCCTCAGCCAGTCAAAATCTGATATCCAATTTTTCCTTTATTGTAAGACTACCTCGTTAGTGTGAGGAGGTGTCTTCAATTTTTCCTTCAAACTCTACTGCTTATCATCCAGTTAAAAGTTTGAATTATTCCAACACATTAGCATGCACATAGTATTCACTATATGTCTTCAATATATGGGGCAAAGAAAGAGCTCATCTCCATGAAAGAGGAAGTCCTAATAGCAGTTCTCTGGTTTACTTGGATTACCATATATCTGAATTTACCTAAACCAAATAATTCTATACTTGATTTGATCTTTAGTCCATTGCATACATCTGGTAAAATATTCCTGAATATGGTAACCCAAAGAAAGAACCCATATTTTGGAATTTAGAAAAACATGTTTGAGATAAATTAAGATGATGTCCATATAATAAATAGCATTGTGTATTAATTACATAGCCAAAACTGCATGCCCAAAGCTCATAATTTGAACATTTGATCTTCCATTTATAACTTTTATGGTATCTAAAAGTTCAAACTCTCCTTCTACAAGAAAATGAAAAAAAACCTTAAATAAATATGTAAAACATTTACAAATTGCAAGCTTTGCATTGTGTTGGTATCTGTATATACTTTGAATTTATTTACTAGCAACTAATGCATATTCAAAGTAAAAGATCAGAGAAAGGTATCATTGGAAAAAGTTTTTCTAACCACATCTAATCAAATTTTCCTAGGGAGGTGTGAAATATAGTAATGAATCATGTTCACTTGCATCAGTCATGTTATATTATGTTATTGTCTCCTAACCTAAAATAAATGCATGCAATAAGATTGAACATGACACAAGGGAAGAGAGCAGCCAGGAAATTTGAAAGCATTGTAGCAAGAAATGGAGAGGCAGTCGAATTATAGTCCACTGGGGAAAGTGCTTATGTAATTACGCTTAACAAAAGTTTACTTTTTTCATATCATGGGGAAGAGTAAACATGCAATACAAAAAAAAAAAAAAGCCAAGAGTCAGAATTGTTTATTTAGTCTATATATGACTATCAAGTTTCTAAACATTTACTAATCTCTTACTATATGTCATTTATCATGGTCTTTATTCTTTTACCTTGAGCTAGACTCTTTTTCTGTTTGCACAACAATTTATTTATTTTTAATAAAACAACAAACGAACAACCAGAATAATACTCTTGTGGGTATAAGGGAAAACAAATTGAAATTTAAAATGATGAGGCCCTCATAGGCACCAAAAACTATAAGCAGTGACATAGTTTCAGAATATATTATTTTCCTTGACTTTCATATGAGATTTGCATAGACAGTGTTGATGAATATATTCATCTATATGCTTTTAATGTCAAGGTAATCAGTTAAATGCATTAAATTAATTTATCATTGCTAGTTGAGGCAACAAAACAGAATGCCATGTAAGATCATCATTTGCATGTCTCTTAAGCTACTCATTTTTCTAATAGGCAATACCTTATTTTGTGGATTCTTATGACCATTAATATATTTCAGTTAATTTGAATCTTCCAAATATCTTTGTATTGCATAACAGAAGTCATGTCTTTCTCTAAAAAAAAAAAAAGATTTTATTTCTTTATTTTAGAGAGGGAGACAGACAGATATAGTGACAGAGACAGCAAGAGAGAGCACGAGCAGGGAGGAGAGGAAGAAGCAGGCTTCCCACGGAGCAGGGAGCCTGACATGGGACTCAATCCCAAGATCCTGGGATCATGACCTCAGCCAAAGGCAGACACTTAACCATTGAGCCACCCAGGTGCCCTGAGGGCATGTCTTTCAATGGATTATATAGATCAACCTTTTTGCATGGCCAAATGACACATAGAATTTGAAGCTATCATATGGAATTTGAGGGTATTATGCTAAATGAAATAAGCCAATCAGAGAAAGACAATTATCATTGGGTTTCATTCATATGTGGAATATAAGGAATAGCACAGAGGATCATAGGGGAAGGGAAGGAAAACTGAATTGGAAGAAGTCAGAGGGAGACAAACCATGAGAGACTCTTTGTTGGGGTTAATGTAGAGTATGAAATCATCCTTAATACCTGACTTGCTAAAACGTACACTGAGGCCACTGGGGGCCATGGAAGATAATAGGAGAAGGGCGTAGGCCTTTGGAATGCTGAGGCCTGTGTGACCACTCTGCCATAAGAACACCGTGGGTGGTTACCTTCTCTGAAGCTTTCTTAGCCCAAATAGCTGCCCTGTGATCTAAGAGATGTATGCATTGTCCCCTAAAGCTATGTTTAGAAGAATTCCTAGAACAAGCTGATTAGCACATTGTATCTTTCCTGTAATCAGACTCTTCTATTTTCTGTAAGACCCCTTGCCACACATCACTTGCTTGAGAAACAGAGTAGTAAGATTTATGATTAACCTGAAGCACCAATAAAGGTGAGAGCAAAAGAAGAGCAAAGAGTCTTCCTCTCTGAGCATTGACCCCCTTGCCTTCTCTCTTTCACAGCAAAGTCTGGAGTAATCTCTCATCCATCAGTACAGGGATTGCTGGCCGTTCCAGGCAACTCTTGACTCAGGGAAACAAACAGGATTGCTGAAAGGGAGGTGGCTGGGGGCATGGGGTAACTGGGTGATGAGCATTAAGGAGGGTACATGAAGTGATGGGCACTGGGTGTTATATGCAAGTAATGAAGCATTGAACACTACATCAAAAACTAATGATGTACTATATGTTAGCTAATTGAATTTAAATTTAAAAAATAATTTGAAGCTAAAATATAAGTGTGGTGATAATTCATAATTTTTGTAGATCATCATCCCTGATTGGAATTTAGGACACAATTTTTAGCAAGGTCAAAGACAAATAACAAATACACTATTTTAGAATTTACAAAATGCACTTCAAAATGATATTTTTATCTCAACCTTCACACCATTAATTCATAACTGCTTACATTCTTGTTTTATTTCTTAGTGAATAAACAGATTGGAACCAGTGGACCTGCCAGAATGAGAGCTTCCCAGACCAATGTTTGGCAAACTGCAAGTGGAAATACATTAGTGAGTCTTGCAACAAATTAAATGGGCTGCAACTTGAAATTTTTTAAAAAAAGAATAAAAAATATCAGCAAGCGTTGCAGATAGTAAAAGTAGTTTCAGTAAAATATTTTTTAGGGTGTGTATGTGTGTTTACATACATAGAGTCTTAGTCTTTATGTAAAATGTATTTCTTACTATAAGCAAAAAAACCCCCACAAAAACAAAACAAAACAAAACTAGTTTGAAAGCCACTGGCCTAGGCTATGTAAAGCAGGGTCCATTATCCATAGACCCAAGGCTAGGGAAATGTGACCTCAGCATGGGGGTGAGTGGGAATAGTTTTCATGAAGATCTTTTAGGCTTGTTCTTGTCCATTTTGAAAACAGTGACAGAACAATAAGAGTGAACCTGAGGTGGATGTGTCCCAGAGGTAACAAGTCATCTCCAAATAGTGAACAGATAAATGTCACACTTTGCATGTTCTTTCAGAGCTGCCTTCACTCACTGAAACCACTCATCACTTCAAGGACAGTTGGGTGGCAATGGCACCAACTCTGCCGTTTACAACACAAATACATTTGGGATCCCTTGATATTAAGAAGACACCCTGAGTCACCTTAACTTATATCACTTCTAATTAAAACAAACAAAAAAACAAACAACCTGTATTATCTGAAAAGCTGGCATATTTGGGATTTCATTGCTTCTTGTGCATTGAATTAATTCTCAGAACTGTTACTATCAGCAAATATTTCCATCATTTCCCATGTGTGCATCTCATGTCGTTTTTTTTTTTTTTAATTTTGCTTTACTTATAGAGGGGAGGGCGGTGGGGGATTAAGATAAACCAGTGATGGGTATTAAGGAGGGCACATATTGCGTGGAGTACTGGGTGTTATACGCAATCAATGAATCATGGAACACTACATCAAAACCTAATGATGTACTGTATGGTGACTAATGGTACATAATAAAAAATTTAAAAATAAATAAATAAATAAATTTTGTTTTACTTATAAATCAAAACAAATCCTATGCATCACCCATTTTAAACTGAAATGACAAATCCACCACTACTAATTGGTGAGTAATTTTATTTTTCTATGTAACTACAGCTATTTTGTATTTCTCATAGAACAAAAAGTTGCCATAGATTTTAATGTAATAATTTGAATGGAATCAATGATGACTTCTTCTAGTAGGCTAGAAAAGTACCTTGAGACAGCACCATATGTTGCTTGGGAGACTAAAATAATCTAAATTTTACAAATAAATTAGATAAGTTGATTTTCATTTAAACATAATTATTTTCTAATTGTGTCTTGCTGACATTAAAATTTGACATTTTCTTTATACTTTACTTGGAAATCTGACCATTTTTAGTTTCTATGTACAACAAATCAGTGTGTTGCTCCAAAACTGTTTATTGGTATCTAAACCATATGTGAATTAACTGACTGCCTTTTCACAGTTCATTTTTTTCCAATATGGGGTTTGATTTCTACTGCAGATTCATTTAGTATCACATGATTGATTGTTCTCTAGTTGTTCCATGTGTGTTTAATAACTCCATTTTTCTTCCTTTTCATGTAACCCTCTCAGAACTTGATCGGAAACTCTGACCCAATTCTTGGCCTACAGTAGATACTTTTGTTGCTTCTAATAGTCTGTTTCCAATTCACACATACTCACATAGTCATAGGTTACATGGAACATTATCAATTTCTTTCCCTATAGGAAAGATAAGAGGAAAGGACCAGTAACCAAACATTGTGATGATTTGTTCATCTGCTTTAGGGAGATTTAGAGAGAGAATGTTTTGAAATGGAAAGAACCTTTATCAGAAGACCTGGCTTGAGTCCTCATGTGTGCTTTTGGAAAAGTACCCTAGACTCACTCTGTGTTGCGTACTTATCCTCACCTATCCTTCAGAGTTATTGTAAAGTCAAAATGAAATAAAATAGGTGAAGGTACTGAATTGACTGTGATATTCTACAAAGGTCACTGGTTATCATTGCCTTACTTTCTGTATGTATGTATTTATTAAATTGTTCACCTTCCCCAGTTTCTTCACTATTATTTTGTCTTCCTCTAGAGCAATGAGAGTGACAAGGTGATGTGAAGATACAGCTAATTTATTACTGACCGTGAAGGATTTAGCCATGGTATATTCTCTTTTAACCAGCTTTGTTACTGTTTGTGATACTGGCTGCTGGAAGTCAGATTAAACCAGAAATAGGTTAAGAATTTTAAAAAAATGTCTGAATATGTCTGTATATACTGCACATGATTGATTATCAAGTTGATTGTACTTAATTTAGGAGATCCTTACATGCACCATGATCTCACTGTTTTAGGAATGCATGTAATTCCTTTTGACTGGAAATTTTTCATCTCTCCTCTATGCCATTCTACTGCCATTAGCCAGCAAATCTCTACTGATCCTTCAGTTATCCATTTAAAAACACTTTCTGGGGTGCCTGGGTGGCACAGCGGTTAAGCGTCTGCCTTCAGCTCAGGGCGTGATCCCGGCGTTCTGGGATCGAGCCCCCACATCAGGCTTTTCCGCTACGAGCCTGCTTCTTCCTCTTCCACTCCCCCAGCTTGTGTTCCCTCTCTCGCTGGCTGTCTCTATCTCTGTCAAATAAATAAATAAAATCTTAAAAAAAAAACACTTTCTACATGAAACTATTAATGATAACTTAAGTCTGTATCAGGGACCTCGTTAATGTTTTTGCATACTATCCTGTATTACAATTGCCTGTGTTCCTATCTTACTCATGATACTCTAAGCTCCTTTTTTTTCCATAATAATATTTTTATTATATTATGTTATTCACCATACAGTACATTCCTGGTTTTTGATGTAAAGTTCAATGATTCATTAGTTGCGTATAACACCCAGTGCACCATGCAATATGTGCCCTCCTTACTACCCATCACCAGCCTATCCCAGTCCCCCACCCCCCTCCCCTCTGAAGCTCTCAGTTTGTTTTTCAAAGTCCATAGTATCTCATGTTTCATTCTCCGTTCTGTTTACCCCCGCTTTCTTTATCCCTTTCTTCTCCTACCGATCTTCCTAGTTCTTATGTTCCATAGATGAGAGAACACTCAACCTTACATATGTTTAGGTGACAAAAATGTATCAAGTGCTTCATTCGTGTACACCAATCATACTACTTTACCTCACAATATTAGATGCACAGTGAATAAATGAAAGCCAAAACCAATACTTTCATTTCACGGAAATAAAAACAGAGGGTTAAAATTCCCTTGACCAAAAATTGTCACTATATTAGTAATAGTTTCAAGATAAAAGAAAATCTAATTACCATCCATTACTGAGACCAATTAATAGTTCTTACTGCTATGAATTAAAGATATATAAGTATAAATAATAGGTTATAAAATTCCTCTCCTAATCACAAATTTTTTTCCATCACTTCTACACTAATAATAATTTAATAACTCACCGTCATTTCTGGATATACCTTATATAAACATGCACATATTTGTAGAAACATTTCGGTAAAGTCTCATGGTGGTGAATAATTAAAGTTTTGAGATTGTTATTCTTGTGAACAAATGGTTGGACAAACATTTTTTGGTTGCGTAAAACAGCTGAGAAACTGATAATGAAATAAAAAATGACAGAAACCATCCAAATATATATATCAAATCTTTGTTCCATATCAAATTTACAAAAGTACAATACTTCAGCATTTAAGACACAAGCTCAAAAAGTAAGATAAGGCATTAGTCTAGTAATAATTAAATACATTATAAGGGGCCCTTAAAAGAACTCAAAATGAAAATATTAACATGTATAAACTCTCTTAGAATGCATTTTCTTTTCTTTCCTCATAGTCCTTGAATTCTATATTATTGACTTATCCCTTAATACCCAAATTGAAATAAGGACTCAATTCTTATAGTTCCATTTGATTCACTTAGTTCCTCACAATTTTAGAAATGAAAAGTCAAGGAATTATTGTGTTGATGCATTTTAAAGGAGATATATAGTCCAAAATGAAACTCAACTGGTGGCTTTTAAACCAAGATGTCTGAAAGTTAGAAGAGGAGAAATAGTTGTAGGATGACTAAATACTTTGAAAGCAAGAAATGAAGTAGTTTAACAGAAGCCTGGAAGTGTTTAGTGGTATGACACTTTATTGTTATTTTCTTGTCACCCTGAGTCAAGAAATCTCAAGGCTTAATAAGGGGAAATTATCACATAGTCAATATGATGCTGTAAACTGTGGAAAACTATCAAATGAGGCATGGATAGTGTTATCCAACAGATGCAATTCTGCGAAATAAGAACATTGTTGGCCAGCAAATCTTCCTGAACTAACTAACTAACATATAACATTAAAAGGAAAACAAAATAAGAATGGATCCATACTTCTTGTACCTGGGAGATGAAAACATCAGACATATTTCATCCTTTAAGTATTACTAAATCAAATTTGCAGACCTAACAGGAGACAAAACCATAGTAGTTTGGATGAAATTCAAAGGGAAAGGAAAGTATTTATTAGTTAGTGAAGTATGCAAAAAAAAAAAGGTTAACATATACCCACTCATGTAAATGCAGATATAGTCTATGCCAAGTATTACCACTATTTTCTAAGAAATATGAAATGTTCATTTCAGTTGCAAAATAAACAAAACAAAACAAACAAAACTAATTTTAGACTGCCCTATGGCTATTTAGTGACCTCATTTTAATCTTGGCAAAAAAGAGAGGAGGGGCAAAGAAGTATAAACAAGAATGCTACATGTAATGGTATTTGTATGAGGCAATCGATTAAATAAAAATGCAAATCCAGATTTTGGCTTAGTTGTATAAGCATGGTCTGTTCTCATCTCAGAATATCTGCCCTAAACTTAAAACAAAAAAATGGAGTAAATAAAATTCATTTATCATAGGATGATAAAATTGTAAGAATGAAAAGAGATCTATATAGCCCAAATTCCTCAATATATATATGAAAAAAAGAATCCCAGGGAAGAAAATTAATTTTTCCAAGATTATCCAACTAGTTATTAGCAGATTCAGGTTTAGAATCCAGGTTTCCTGTTTGCTAATCCAGGCTGTTTTCCCCTCCATGTCATGACACTATCTCTCTACTAGTATTCACAAATACTCACTGGAAACTTGGCATTGCCCTACACATTGTGGTAATAATTTTCCTGGCTTCTTGTCTTAGTCCTCAAAAATAGGATAATGTAACTCTGATTTCCAGGCTCAGCCATTAATCAGATTCTACTAACAAATATAGTTCATTTATGCATAGTATAACAAGTATAGATCATTTAATGCATAGCTCGGTGACCAACCAGTCAGACTTGCCACCCAAACTTACACCCCAGTTCTATTACTGACTTTTTTTCTCTATTCCTTTTAGCCACCATCTGCCTTCTACCAGTTTAATCTTTGTCTTTTCTCCATGTCTGAGTCACTAACAGAGTTCAGACTAGGGTATGCCTTACTCTACTTTATCATTCAGTCCCCAGGCTCGATCTCAACTAACCCAAGCCCCTTTTGAGTTCCACAACTAGACTGCCTGGAGTCATGTTTATTTATTAAGTTATCTTTACATAATGTTGTTCTTGTATCAGGTATTACCTGCATCTTTTTGGAGCCTCTCACCAGTCCTCCTTGATGGTAATTGTCCATTATTCTAAGATTCCTTGCATTTTCTGCTGTTAGATCTGCCTTGACCTGTTATGTAATTCCAGTTAATCTGTCAGAAGTTTAGGTTTTAAAGGTCCAGCCACTAATCAGCCACTAGCCATCCACAAGCCATGTATTTAAAAGAAAATTTCCTTGGACCTATTTAGCACTTTCTGTGGGATTGTGAGAAATAGTAAATAGAAGGAGGAATGTTGTTATTTGGATCAGACAGACTTGATATTAAAATTGTGTGTATTTCTTACTAATAGGCTATAATAATGTGTCTCAGTCGTCTCTGTCTTCCAAGTACCCAATATTATATTCACAATAGAGATAGTCATGAAAATTAATCATCAAGGGGCCCCTGGGTGGCTCAGTCTGTTAAGGGTCTGCCTTCGGGTCAGGTCATGACATCAAGGTCCTGGAATAGAGCCCTGCGACAGGCTCCCTGCTCAGAGGGCAATCTGCTTCTTCCTCTCCCTCTGCCCCTCCCCCTCCCGCTCATTTCTTTCTCTCTCTCTCTCTCTCTTTAATAAATAAATAAAATCTTAAAAAAGAAAGTTAATCTTTAAATTAAGGCCAGTGTTTGTGTTCTAGTGGGCCCAACAAAAGCACCCCATTTTTCCTCTGCACTTGGAATCAGTTTAGAGATACATTCAGGACTGAGAAAAATCAAGATCAAAATGTTCATAGCTTTTCCAATTAAAAGCTACATTGGAGGGTATAACAGTTATAACTGCTTGCTAGCATTCCCCCAAATCATTTAGACTTGTTCACCCGGTCACAGACAGCTCTGAAAACCTCCATCCACACACTTCTGAGCCATTCTATCTAGGTTTATCCTATGACCTAAAAAGGAGAGCAGAATACACCTTTTCTGAAGGCTGTCCAAACCAGAGAAAAGATAGAAGAGCTGAATAAAACACCCAATTCTCCTACAAAAGAAATGTGGAATTAGTGTCACCTGATAAAAGATAGATATTAGATATTGCCATTTCTTTTAAAGGTAATGTTTGTTGATATGAGTAAAATACTTTCATTAAAAAGTGTTCGGGCATGATGGCCCCATAGGAAGCAATTTAATGTATGGAGGCATGTTGACCTAGGTTCTTATCCTGGTTCTACCACTTAACAGAGCACTTAATCTCTTTATACTTTCATTTCTACATCCGTGAAATGAGGAAAATTGTGCCTACTTTATCTAGTGTTTGTGTAAGTAAAATTAACTCTTTGATTTGTTATCTCTGAAGTACCCACACATGAAAGGGGACTGTTACTACTACAGAACTCCATAGCAGAATAAATCTCCAAGAAGGAGAGAGGCATGCTCATATTTTCTAAATAACTGTCAATATATTTGGATAACTGAGCCACACCTTATTTATGTTAGGGCAAAACATATTTTTGAGTGCAATCATTATGCCACCTTCAGGTGTCATTATTGGACTTCCTTTTTTTTTTTTTTTACAAATTTTCCTTCCTACCCCTCCAAAAGTCATTAATCAAGCCATTGATTGATGTTTGAAATAGTGCAGGTGCTGCTTTTACATATTCATTATTAATCAAGCTATTTATTCAGCCCAGTAGATTCTACATACACAGCACACACCTCCAGCAACCCCTCACATTATCCAGAATCTGAAATTTATCATAGTAGTATTCAAAAACATTTTATTAAGGTTATATGAAATGCAAGTTCTCCAAATTAAGAGTCCCAATAGCCTAGCTTCTCCACTGTTACTTCTTTTTTTTTAAGATTTATTTATTTAAGAGAGAGAAAGAGAAAGAGAGAGAGCATAGATGGAGGAGCAGGGGAGAGAGAGAGAGAAACTCAACGAGACTTCACGCTGAACACACTGGGGGCTTTATCTCAAGACCCTGAGATCAAGACCTGAGCTGAAACAAAGAGTCAGAAGCTTAACCAACTATGCCACTGAGGCACCCCACGACTGTTAATTCTTAAAGAACACTGGTTCTGCTGCCTTATTTTTATGTAATCTTCAACAATTTTTAAATAGATTTTTTTTCAGTTTTTAAAAATGAGATTAGATTTTAATATGCAGAATCAGACTTTTAAAAATCATTCTCTTGGAGAGATACAGGGACAAAATCTTCAAGATGATGTAGTTTAAAGCCCTCTAGTTTTCCAAACAGGAAAACCTGAGATTTCGAGAGAAGTAATTAGCTCAAGATTACAGTGTGCAGAAAAATCTGGTATGCTAATGCCTGTGTTCTTTTCATTTCTTCCCAATGTGGTAAGCATTATTGATTGAGACTCTTAAAAATGGTATTTGTGATGCAGAATTACCATAAATACCAATATGTTGATCTTGCCAAAACAAACTTTTTCAAATTCCATCAGGCCATATTCTAATTCGTGAGCTCAATTTGGTAAGGTGCATATTAAGAAGCACATGGTAATGTGCCTTGTATAAGGTGTTTGATAAAGTTTTTCTGAGGACAATATTTATCCTCTTATGCTGTAGTTGTATCTCTACACACGGGACCCCAAACCATCTAGGCATATTGTAACTGCATGTCGATGATCATCATATTTTTATATTTTTATTGGACATAAATGTAAGTGTTATACTGCTTTTTTAGAAACACCTTAGAGTTAATATTTTACTGCAAATGGATCTATAACATTTTCCTCAGCAATGAAAGGGAACATGCACTAGATTATTACATCATATTTGAAAATGAGAAAAAAGTAAATGAATTGACTTTTCAAATAGCAAATTCCAAAAAATAGCCACTAATTTGTTTACATAGAGCTTAAAATATTTCATCTGCCTCTCCTGTGTATTAATCAACATCTGTTGAAACCAGTTTGATTTTGAGCCCACTATTGAGGGTCATGGAGAGATGAAAATTAAATAACAAACACACCCTTTATGTTTCGAAATTATGTTCTTGTAAACCTAAATTGCATGTATGGGGGAGGGGAGAAATGCACTATAGAACTTTTTTTTTTAAGATTTTATTTTTTATTTATTCGACAGAGATAGAGACAGCCAGCGAGAGAGGGAACACAAGCAGGGGGAGCGGGATAGGAAGAAGCAGGCTCATAGCAGAGGAGCCTGATGTGGGGCTCGATCCCATAACGCCGGGATCACGCCCTGAGCCGAAGGCAGATGCTCAACCGCTGTGCCACCCAGGCGCCCCACTGTAGAACTTTTTAAGTGACCTAAGTCTATTATAATTTATCATAATTTTTATCTGGCTTAACTTCTATCCATTGAAATTATAATCTGAAAAATTGCCAGTGACCTAAACACCCAGAACATTTTATTTTTTATTGTTATATTATTAAATATTTAAAACATAAAAATTATAAACTGTAATATAACAAACACCTCGGTAACCAATATTAATATTGAATTAAAAATATCAACCTCATAAGGTCAAATTAAATAACTTAATACACAAAAAGTGCTTAGAACAATGCCTGAGTAATACTAAATACTGAATAAATATTAATATGATAATATCATCTTCCTTTGGTGTATTTTCTTTTGATATTTTTAAGAAGAAATAAATCAGAAAAAGGAGTCCTCTTGTAATGTTGGTGGGAATGCAAACAAGTGCACCCATTGTGGAAAATAGTATGGAGTTAAAAATAGAATTACCCTACAGTCCAGTAATTGCCTTATTGGGTTTTACCCAAAAAATACAAAAACAGTAATTAAAAGGGATAAACATACCCCTATGTTTATTGCAGTATTATTTATAATAGCCAAACTATGAAAGCAGCCATCAATAGATGAGGGGATACACACACACACACACACACACACAGCACAAAATATTCCTCAACCATCAAAAAGAATGAAATCTTGCCATTTGCAAAAGCATAGATGGATCTAGTGAGTATAATGCTAAGCAAAATAAGTCAATCAGAAAAAGACAAATACCATGTGATCTCACTTATATGTGGAATTTAAGAAAAAAAAAACAAATGACTCAAGAAAAAAAAAGAGAGAGAGAAAGAGAGGCAAACCAAGAAACACATTCTTAACTACAGAGAACAAAGTGATGGTTACCAAAAGGTAGGTGGGTGGCAGGGATAGGTGAAATAGTGTATAGGGATTAAAGAGTACACTTATCATGATAAAAAATTAAAATTAAAAAAAATAATTACATTACAGTTGTTCTCACTCTAAGCATTCTTAATCGATTTTTTTATAAATTACTGTATATGTACTTGCATTTTCATGAATAATATAAAAAACTTTGAAGTTTTGGGGCACCTGGGTGGCTCAGTCATTAAGCATCTGCCTTCAGCTCAGGGCTTGGTCCCAGAGTTCTGGGATCGAGCCCCACATCAGGCTCTTCTGCTGGGAGCCTACTTCTTCCTCTCCCACTCCTCCTGCTTATGTTCCCTTTCTTGCTGGCTGTCTCTCTCTCTGTTAAATAAATAAAATAAAATCTTAAAAAAAAACCTTTGAGGTTTTAAACTTACATAAATGGCACGGTACTGCAATATAATTTTGTATTTTTTTAAGATTTTATTTATTTGTTTGTCAGAGAGAGAGAAAGAGAGGGAGAACACAAGCAGGGGGAGCAGCAGGCAGAGGGAGAAGCAGGCTTCCCACGGAACAGGGAGCCTGATGTGGGACTTGATGCTAGGACCTGGGATCATGACCCAAGCAGAAGGCAGACACTCAGCCTACTGAGCCACCCAGGCATTGCTATAATTCTGTATTTTTAAAAATTATCATCGTAGGGACTCCTGGGTGGCTCAGTAGGTTAAGCATCTAACTCCAGGATTCAGTTCAAATCCAGATCTCACGATAATGAGACTGAGCCCCACATTGTCAGGCTCTGCGCTCAGCAGGAGTTGGCTTGGATATTCTCTCCCTCTGCCCCTCCCTCCACTTGTGTGTCATGCTCTCTCTCTCTCTAATAAATAAATAAATATTTTTTAAAATTGTCATCATGGTTTTGCTATCTATACAGGTTAAGATGGATAGATATAAAGATAGTTTTCTTGTTTTATGAACTGTATAGTTTTCCAGCTTATTCACTGGTTTGCTATTGATTAACACTATTAGTATTATTGTGGTGTATCTTCATATTTTGTCAGTCTATATTCATTAACATATATCTGGATTGTATTTCTACCAGACTTTTAATAGATGATTTAATAATTTTATTAGTTATGATTGCTACATAATTGAACTCATTTCTACTAAATCCTCTCCTGTCATCTATTGAATTGCTCAAATTTTTATCATATATTTTATATATTTCCCCTTTCTCTAGTTGTTTGGAATTTATATTTTATATTTATCGTATTTTAGTAGTTTCCTTTACATTTTAACATTTGTACTTAACCTAAAATTTTAATTAGTCAGTGTCTATATCTTCTTGCCCACAAAGATCTTAAAATACTTTCATTCAAATATTTACCATTTCTATAATATTGCAGTCTAGCATTTTAGGTGCCCATTGTTTTTAAATTCTCCAGTAGTCATCATTACTATGGATTACTACTTTTCATTTAGAGTGACCCATTACTTGTTCAAAATTATCAGCACAGTTTACCAATCTCTTTACCATTGTTCCTGCATCCCAACCCTTCATTTCTTTCATACTGATGTATACACTCTATAGTAGTAAGCTCTGAAGTCTTATAGGTCTGAAAATTTCTTCATTTCAGTATTATTCATAAATGGCACTTTAAATTAGTTTATAATTTTAAGTCCAGAGTTATGTTCTATCAGAACTTTTAAGAGGTTGCTTCATTTACTTCTGTCATTTATTATTGTTAATGAGAAGTCTCATGTAAGTCTAATTCCATTGTAGATAATTAATTTTTTCTCTCCAGTAGGAATTAAGATTTTCTCTTTGTCTTTGATAATTCTTGTTTTTACCATTTGATGAGGCTAAATTTAGGCTTGTAATTTTGCATTTTGTTCTGTACCTAGTATATTCCTTAAGACTAAGCAGTTTTGTCCTTCCTCAATTCTGGAAAATCCTCTACCAATCATTTTTGGAAAGTTTTCTCTTTCTCATCTTCTTTTGTTTGTTTGTTTTGCAGAGTCTTATTTCTTTGCTTCTTTATCAATTAGAAAATTTTCCTCTTCATGTCTTCCCAGGAGGGGAGTAGAGTCCAGACAGCTAGGGAACACACATTAGTCAGGGTAGGGGCATGGTGGTGTTATACCAAGTGTAGAAGCATTTCCAAATGGTAAGATGGGCAGCTTGAATTTGCTGATACAAGTTCACTACACACCCAAGAGTCAGTCTTACTCTGTATAGAAGCCACAATCCGGCCCAATAGGCAAACAAGTTTCCCATGCAGAATCTAAGGACAAAAAATAAGATGTTGAGTAGGCACCCAAAAAAGGAAGGCCATGATTGTTGAATATAATGCAGATGGTGATGTTTTCCTGGGATACCGCCATCCCCAGCTGAGCTTAAACTCGAGGTTTACAGTACCAAATTATTTGCTTCCACTCTGTTACATGTTGGGGCAAACCCCAAAAGGATAGTTGATATATTACAATGCTCCATAAGGCAATTAGGACAGTGTCAATTTTTATTAGAAGTCCTGGGGTTGTATACCTTCATTGTTTTTGGTGGAATGGGGTGATGAAATGGGGTGATGGTTAGGTCCTGTTCTATACCTATTTCCCACAGGGTGAAAACCTAATACACTGTGGAATTGTTTGCCATTTCCAGGGCCATCTAATTATATGTTCCCTTGTAGATGGATCTTTTGGCAAGGACAATAAAAGGTTATCTTTTGTCCCTATTTGTGGTAAAGCATGTTCTTCCTGCATGTTGTCTACTTGTATTCTATGGGTGACATCAGGGAACTGACTGAATAGAGAGTAGGCACGTAGAAGATTGAAATGTATGCATTCATTTAATGTCCTCATAGCTGTAGACAGGCAGCATGTCCAAAAGGCCAGTGAATGAGTTTCCTGTCACAGTTTTTTTTTCATTTAAATTTTTATTTAAATTCTTTTGCATTACTTAAGTCTTTCCAAGGCACGCGCTGGTACAACACAATCTTCTCCTCTCATATGCAACTAGTCTAGCATCCAAACAGCATGCATAATACCTCAGTAGCAGCAGCACACTGTGCCTGCTCCCACTGTAGCCCTGCTCATTTGTGTATATTTGGAGCATCTGGAGGAGTGTGAATAGTATTGGGAAGAGGAGGGAGGAGGAAACAGCCTGAGTTGCTAGCTGGGAGGTCAACCAAAGTTGTGCAGGACAAGCCTGAACATGTCACTGGTGCAAACCCAAGCATTGTTGGTGTTCTTTAATAGGAACATCTAATGGAACCCCATGATGGGGTTTTCAACAGCTTTGAGCTGGCCCACAATCATGCTGATGATGCAGCTATCTGGCATGGGATGATGGTCCCGCACCCTGATGCTGTGCTGGGTTTTCTGGAATGGAAGGCTGGACTGCTGTCCTTCCTCCTAAATGCTGATGTGTCAATATAAATTGAGCTTAGTTGGGTTCTGTCATTATCAAATAACTGGTAGTAATGTTGAATAAGGCTGGATCCAATCTTCTTCCAGGCTGGCTTGTCTCCCACCCTGGAGCAACACTGGGCCTTGTTGAGAGCTGAGGGGCTGACACTATGTCTTTCTTATCTTTTAAATTCCCTGCTTCTGGAACTCTGATTAGATATTACTTGATTGGATCTTCTATATCTTCCACATTGCTTGGATTTCTCTTTCATATCTTCTATTTCTTTAATGCTCTATGCTGCAATCCAACTAAGTTCCTCAGATTATATTCTATTTCACTAACTCCTTTTATGTTTTTCTTTCCCTCAAGTTCTTTGTTCAAATGCCATATTTTTATTTCAATAATTTCTAATTATTTGTCATTTTTGCTATGGTGTCCTGATCTTGCCTTTATGATATCTATTCTTTCCTTCAACTCTTGATTATCTTAAAAATACTTACTTAAACTACTCTTTCAATTTTTCTATTATTTATATAGTTCACAATGTGTTACTTCTTATATTTATTTTATTTGCTTACTATCTCATGGTGGTTTGCTTCCTTTTGTGGTATGCAATTTTGACCATAACCTCACCTTCAGAGTAATTGTTTTTTTTAAGATTTATTTATTTGTTTGATGGAGAGAGAGAGAGCACAAGCAGGGGGAGCAGCAGAGGGAGTGGGAGAAGCTGACTCCCTGCTGAGCAGGGAGCCAGAACATGGGGCTCCATCCCAAGACTCCTCATAACCTGAGCCGGAGGCAGACACAACAGACTGAGCCACCCAGGTGCCCCAGAGAGTAATTGTTTCTTAAGGGATTCTTCTATGCCATGGATTGTGCAGACTTACTTTAAGCAGTTTCATATTTACTTCTTTTGAACGTCTATGGTTCTCAGTGTTTCCAAGGTTACTTTTACAATAACTTATTGGATTGAAATTTTCATTATCCTTGTACAGTATGAATTGTACTTTTTTTTTTCTGCATCTAGCACTGGCTTAGGGTTCTGATTCCTTGAAGATGACTCTTTTTCATAACACTTTCAAGATGGCCAACTTTCTTACTAAGTCTCTAGGCCAATGGAGATATTGTAATGCCATTTGATAATATGTAATCTCATTATATATTTTTAAATTTTTTAATTAATAATTTTATTCCCAAATAGAGGGTCAGCTCCATGAGTGTAAAGAATGTTGCCTACTTTTGTTCATCATTATATCTCCAGTTTGAGCACTATATTTTATACATGGATTGTGCTAAATAAATATTTGTTGAATAAATGAATAGTGAGCAAAAATCAATGAAATCACCACAATTCAGCAGCAGTTCTGAGAGGTAAAGTAGTAAGTGGAGGTTTATAAAGTAGGGTGTGGAAGTTTAGAAAGGGATGAAGAGGAAAAGTAATTGTGAACTTGGATGAGTAAAGGATCAGGAAAATAAATCACAGTATATAAGCTTTTGCCTCTGAGATGAAGAGCTTGTAGTTTCCTTCACTCTTTATCATTTATTACCCAAATCAAGATGAAATATTCTGTGTGAATAAAAACAGCCAGCCTTCGAAGTGTATATATATTACACCTCTTGTACTCTTTAGGAGATAATTCTTGAAATGTGATTTGCATCAGTTTTCAATGAGGTGTAGCTCCTAACTCATTCACAATCTACATTCAGTGAAGCAGAGTGTTCCTCAGAATTGGAAAAAGCATTCCTTGGTTCTTTTGGTTAAACATCGCTTTTTCCCTCTCTTACTTGCTATTTCCCAGAATGAGATGGATTCAATACAGTCTTATGTCATTCATTTGTATTAAGCAAACTATTAATTAAAAATCTCAAATATATTTAACATTACTAAAATAATTCAGCTTTGTTTTTCTTGCATAATTTATTCATTTTCCTTTTTTTGGTTTCAGAATCTTGTTTTCCATTTTTTTCAGTCTTAGGTCTTATGTTTTATATTTGTTTTAAAATAGTGAGATTTAATTTTCTCCTGTCTTGGTGTACTGAATTTTTCTTATAGTTTTCTTGAGTACATTTTTTAAACCTAAAGCAATTGATGTGAATTTAAGTGTAAATTTATTAACATTGGATTACCATCATTAAAGTATAAGTGTATGTTTTCCTGATGTTTTATGTACTATCCTACTTTCAAATGAAGTTTTATCTTTATGTGTTGCTTTCTAACAGTGCTGAATTAGAACAAGAGAATTTGTGTTCATTTTCTTTGGCTCTTTGCTCACTAGGTCTTTCAAACTCTTTTCCTTTGGTTCAATTTTGTTAGTTTAAATGTAAATCTGCCTGTCTATCTCTATCTATCTATCTATCTATCTATCTATCTATCTATCATCTATCTATCTATCTATCTATCTATCATCTATCTATCTATCATCATCATCTATCTATCATCTATCATCTATCTATCTATGTAGCTACTGATCATTTTTATAAATTTATAAATTTGTTTGCATATTTATATAATAATAATGTCATATATATAAAGACATAGTTAATGGTTCTGCAAACATTCATGATTTATGTAGAATTCTGAATCCATATTTCATTGAAATGCATAGAGGCTTTTGAGTGTTGGTTGTTAGTTTTAGTTTTTTTTTAAACTTGCCACTTACTTTTTGTGTGGTGTTGAGACAGAAGTTCCTTCACTGATTGCTTCTCATTTTCGTTGCTGATGGCCCCCATCAGACAGACAGGCTCTGAGCTAATTAGCAGAGCTTTCTTCTTGACTGCTCATTTCCTTAAATTCTCTGCAGGAAGGAAACTTATGAACACTTTGTGAAATTCAACTGTATACAGGATAATAATATAATAATAGTAAACATTCTAGGGGCGCGTGGGTGGCACAGTGGTTAAGCGTCTGCCTTTGGCTCAGGGCGTGATTCTGGCGTTATGGGATCGAGCCCCACATCAGGCTCTTCCACTATGAGCCTGCTTCTTCCTCTCCCACTCCCCCTGCTTGTGTTCCCTCTCTCGCTGGCTGTCTCTATCCTTGTCAAATAAATAAATAAAAATTCTTTATTAAAAAAAAACATTCTATAGATATTTGAATAGATTTGAGACATTATACACCAATCTATACCTACATAACTGATAAAGGGACACTCACCATAAAGGCAGTTGGGATGATACTCATGATGCTATTGAACGGAGTTAACAAAGACTTTTCCATTCAACAAAATTCAGAAAATTATGTACTTTATAGGCTACTGAGCCAAAAACCTATTTGAACTGGTCCTATCTTATATTCTGGCTCTGTTATTAATAGCTAAATGTTTTAGGCCTGGGAAATTTCTCATCTGCACATTTAGGATAATAATAATAATAATACACCATGGGGCATTTAAAGGTATTGTATGATAATGGAACACAAAAGAGCATTTAAGAGTATCACATGGAATTATGAAGTGAATGCAAACAAATTGCTTGGTATAACAACTTGAATAAACAGTAAGTGCCTAAAAAGTATGAGCCATTATTTCCTGTTGCTTCTGCTGCTGTGTGGTTATTGTTATTTTTATTGCATAGTTAATGAAAGTTGCCATATGAGAAATATAGAACATTTATGACATAGGTGCAATGACTTTATTTCCTTACTCGTGGTCTATTTTGATTGTCTTTATGAAGAAAACTAAAAATATTGGAAAGTACTTGGCAAAAGGCTCATTAGGTATAGAATACAATGTCAACTCATTTTATATCTACCTTCAGGTTCAAAATCAGATAGTTAGGATTCAGTAGTCTTACAGACTGCTCATAAATTTGCAATTTACTCTGACCTGGAAAAAACAAACAATGCAGTGCTTTTAAATTTTAGATTTTAAAGTAATAGATTCACACTTTGATGTATTTTCCCAGATTTGCCATTTGATATGAAGAGACAGCATAGTGACTGTTTGGTTCCTAATTTATTCCTACATCTGATTAACCAATTCTGAGTTCAGATGGTACTGATGATAGGGTCTTGAAAAGCTTTATCTGCTTAAGAATATTATGTCTTTCTATGTCTAACATTGTATTTAATTATCTGAGCAATATTTTCAGGATTGAAATTCCACCAAAACACTTTTTACTCAGTACAGGCCCAGGACAGCATGTTTGTTATGTTTTATTTCTTACTACCAAAGTTAGATTTTGAGTTTGTATTTAAAATACTTTTTAATTAGGAGTGCCTGGGTGGTTCAGTCAGTTAAACATCTGACTCTTGATTTCAGCTCAGGTCTTGATCTTGGGGTTGTGAGATCAAGCCCTGTGTTGGGATCCTTGCTCAGTAGGGATTCCGCTTGAGATTTTCTTCTGCTCCCTCTCCCTCTGCCCCTTCCTCCACTTTTGCACACACACACACACACACACACACACACACACTCTCTCTCTCTCTCTCTAATAAATAAATAAATAAAAACCATATATATATATATATATATATATATATATATATATATATACACACATATCCAGAAAGGAATGGTATTATGATTTGAGGAAATAGGTTTTTATTACCCCTTTTCAAAGAGCTCTTCTATTTATACAATATTATCAGTGCAAAACTTTCCTTTTTTAAGGAAGTTTTTCTTCTCTTCAAAACATCTGTTTCATTATATTTTCACTCTTATATGCCATGTGGAACAACAATACTAATTATATACAACCAGAGTCAATGATCAAAATCTTCTGAAATTAGATATTCAAGGTTTTTTATCTAGTACCTGCATATAGTTCTAGATTTTCCCTTCAGCTTTGTAGAAATGGGGCCCTTTTTTGGATGAAGTAGTTATTGGAAAGTCCCTAAATAACTTTCTGTCATTATGTCTAAAGAAGCATTTTCTTAAAATGAGATAGCTTTATGAACCTACACAGTAAAGTGAAAAGCCCCCATAAATTCCGTACCATTAGTATAGACAGAAATTACAACACTTCAGTTACTGTCAGGAGGCAATCAGAAAACATAAATTAATCTCCCTGACAATCCTGTTTAGGGGAGAGACAGTTTTCATTTGAAGTACTTGTTGACAAGGCTGAAACTTTATTAATACAAAACATGCCATTTAGCCTTAGGACCTACATTTTGGCAGCTGAACAAAATGCAAAACAGTTTACAACTGCCTTTCATGGTTGTACTGAGGATATTTGTGTGATCTTTCAGTTACACAATACTGTATCTATTTCACTCCAGCTTTTTTGATTTATACAGCATATCACATGGGAAATTCATGATGAATCAGAAAAGAAGGTAGATAAGTCACCATGACATCAATTTATACCACTTGTGCTCTGCAGCATCTTTCATCTTGGTCATCCTTTCTCCAAGCCCAAGGCCAGGCTTACCTCTCTGCTAGTGCGGGTGATTCCCCTAGTTTCTCTATAAAATCTGGATAATGAACACATCTATTGATTTTGCCTCTGTTTTTCATATTCATTCTATTCCTCCAAAACCCTTCTCCCTTATTTAGATTTAAAAATATGGGAAAGTGTTTTCTGAGACTGGCTTTCCAGAGTGAAAGGCACATGCTTCTTTATTTCAAGAACTGTTGAAAAATAACCAGGATCTCATTTTTCTGTATTATATAAAACAAGGCTCTCTTGAGACAGAGGCATCTTGTTTTATTTTTTCCCTTCATTTATTTTTTGCAATATTAAAATGGCAGAAGAATCCTTCTTTAGATAGAAAGTTGGAATGTTCCACAAAGGAACTGACCAATGACATTTCATTCCCCTGCTCCTCAGTATACCATGGAGTTACCTATGGGAAGCAGCTCAACACAGAAACTCACTACATAACTTGCTTATACCAAGCAATGACCCCCACACTCCAGCGGAACTGCCCCTCCCAATCACACTTGCCTCAGTACTAGCATGGCATGCTCCCTCAACCAGGATACATGTGCATACCCCTGTTCACATTGTGTCTCTCAATGCAGGTTTGCAGAGCCTTGGTTCCAGAAGCAGTGGCTAAATTTCTCATTTCACAATCTGAGGAGGGCACACTTATTTAAAATGTGCCACACTCAGGCCAGGGACCAAACACTGTCCACAACAAGTGAAGAGAGCCTTGGTAGATGACTGACCTTAAGGATAAAACATCCAGGACAAAAAAGCAGAGCACATGTAGCATATACTGGAGACACTCCTGTAAGGGCCAGACCCTGGGGAAATAGGGGAAACTACATGACAGGACACAATAAGACTTCTTCATTATAAGGCCATCACACTCAAGAATAGGAGATGTAGCTGACATTTCTAACACATATTATCAAGCACAAAGACTTATACAAAATTAGAAGACAGAGAAATGTATCTCAAATGAAAGAATGGGACAAGTCCACGGCCAGAGATCTAAGCAAAACAAAAGTAAGTAACACGACTAATAGAGAATTTAAAGCAATCATCATAAGGATACTTAACTGAACTTGAGAAAAGAATGGAACACATGAGTGAGACCTTGTTTTAAAGGATAGCATAACAGAGATAAAGAGCTGAATAAACAAAATGAAAAACATGCTTGATGGAATGAACAGTAGGCCAAAGGAAACAGAGAAAAGAATTAATGAACTGGAAGACACAGTAATGAAAAGTTATCAAGTTGAACAAAAGAGCAGAAAAATAATGCAAAATGAGAATAAACTTACAGAATGCAGTGACTCTATCAAATGTGATAAATTTCATATTATAGAAGTCCCAGGAAAGGAAGAGAGAAGAGATGGGAGAAAATTTATTTGAAGAACTAATAGCTGAAAACATCCCTCATCTGGGGAAGGAAAAAGATATCCAGATTCAGGAGCCACAGAGAACTCCCATCAAAATCAACAAAAGCAGACCCAAGCCAAGGCATTGTAATTAAGTTGGGAAAATATGGGGATAAAAAAAAATTAAAAGCAGAAAGACATTAAAAAAAAAGACAGTAATTTACAAGAGAAAACTGATAAAGCCAGCAGGTGATTTTTCAGGAGAAACTTTCCAAGCCAGAAGGGAGTGTCATGATCTATTCAAATCCTGAATGGGAAAAATCTGCATCCAAGAATACTCTAACCAGCAGGGCTATCATTCAGAAAAGAAGGAGAGATAAATAACTTATCAGGCAAACAAAAACTAAGTTTATGACCACTAAACCTCCTTCTAGAGGAGGAGAAAAGATGGTGGAGGAGTAGGGGACCCCTTTTTCAGCTGGTCCCCTGCTTCAAGCTGGATATCTAACAGACCATCCTGAACACCCACGAAATCAGCCTGAGACTCAGGAAGATACATCTGGATCTCTACAAACAAACATCTCCAGTGCTGAGTATTGAGGTTTGAAGTGGGGAGCTGTGAATTGCACACAGATATCAGAAGATAAACAAAAGGGGAGGGAGCCGACATGCTGGGGCACCTGGAAGTAGTAGCCACTTGCACTGGGGAGTGGGCCAGCATCTGTGAAAAAGTGGATTGAGACCATGAGCCTCAGAACATGCCTGCGACAGACTGAAAACCCGAGCTCCAGAGTGCTCACTGGAACTGGACTAAAACCAGGAGCTTGGGAACCTGTGTGTCCAAACTGAAAACCAGAGATCTGGAGCGCACACTTGAACTAGACTGAAACCGAGAGCTCAGGAGGGAGTGCATGCGTGAACAGACTGAAAACTGGAGCTCTGGAGCACTCACTGGAACCAGACTGATACCGGGAGCTCGGAAGCGTGCATGGGAACTGGGGGCAGCTGGTGGTGTTAGAAGCACAAAGGACAGAGACATGCCGACTCTGGTAGTGAGGGCTGGGACAGCGAGTGGGAGGCACACAACCCAGGATGCTGCAGGGTTTTTGGCAGCACCAACAGAAACAGAGTTAAAGTGGTCAAGAGAGCTCAGTGGAAAGCACATTGCAATCTCTCTGTTCTGAGAGAGGCTAGGATACGGCCACTGCTGCTCTGTCAGAAGAGTTACAGAAAACTTCCAGGGAAAGTTGCCAGAAAACAAAAGCCCAAAAATACCAGCTCACATTGTGCCCATCTCCATCCCCCCTCACAGGAGCAGGGTGACTCTACCCAAACAGGGTTGCCTGATTATCAGCACAGCAGGCCCCCTCCCCCAGAAGGCAAGCTGAAAAATCAGGAAGCCCACAACCCTAAGGTCCCTATAAAGTAAGTGCACCCTGCCTGCGTCCTGGTCAATAATTTGGGCTCTGGGCATTCCCACAAGCTCTCCTCATCAGAATGACGAGAAGGAGAAATCCCCCCCAGCAAAGAAAAGATAATGAGTCTGTGGCCTCTGCCACAGAAATAATGGATATGGGCATAACCAAATTATCAGAAATGGAGTTCAGAGCAACAATGGTCAAGATGATGTGTAGGTAGGAAAAAAATATTAACGAAAATATTAACAAGAATATAGACTCTAAGGGCAGAAATGAGAGCGAATCTGGCAGAAATTAAAAATGCTATGAATCAAATGCAGTCTAAACTAGACACTCCGACGGCCAGGGTAAAAAAGGCAGAAGAAGGACTTAGTGAATTGGAGGATGGGATGGTAGAAGAGAAAGTTAAAACAGCAACTTGGCTCAAAAAAACCCAATCTCAAGAATATAGATTATGGGAGATTACTGACTCAATAAAACATTCCATTGTCAGAATCATCAGCATCAGTGAGGGTGTAGAGAAAAAGAGAGGTCTAGAAGAGATATTTGAACAAATTGTAGCTGAGAATTTCCCTAATCTGGCAAAGGAAACTAGCATTCGTGTCCAAGAGGCAGAGAGGACCCCTCCCAAGATCAATGAGAACAGACCTACAACACGTCACGTCATAGTGCAATTTGCAAATATTAGATCCAAGGACATAGTATTGAAAGTGGCCAGGGGGAAGAAAATCCTTATGTACAGAGGGAACAATATCAGAACAATGTCAGACTTGTCTACAGAGAACTGACAGACCAGGAAGGGTTGGCAGGGTATTTTCAAAGATCTATCTGAGAAAAACATGCAGCCAAGGATCCTTTACCCAACAAGGCTGTCATTCAGAATTGTTGGGGAGATAAGGACATTCCACGATCGGCAGAAACTGAAGGAATCCATAGCCACCAAGCCAGCCTCAGAAGAGATATTAAGGGGGGATTCTATAAAAGTAAAAAGGTGCCAAGAGTGATACAGAACAGAAATTTACAATCTATAGAAACAAAGACTTCACAGGAAATATGACATCATTAAAATCATATCTCTCAATCATCACTCTCAATGTCAATGCCCTAAATGCTCCCATAAAATGCCACAGGGTTGAAGATTGGATAAAAAGACATAACCCATCCATTTACTGTCTACAAGAGACTCGTCTTGAACCTAAAGATACATCCAGACTGAAAATGAAGGGATGGAAAACCATTTTTCATGTCAATGGACGTCAAAGAAAGTTGGGGTAGCAATTCTCATATCAGACAGATTAGATTTTAAACTAAAGACTGTAGTTAGAGATACAGAAGGACACTATAATATTCTTAAAGGATGTATCCAACAAGTGGATATGACAATTATAAATATCTATGCCCCCAACAGGGGAGCAGCTAGATACACAAGCCAACTCTTAAGCAGAATAAAGAGACATACAGATGATAATAATACGTTAATAGTAGGGGACCTCAACACTACACTTTCAACAATAGATCACCTAAGCAGAAAATCAACAAGGAAACAAAAGCTTTGAATGACATACTGGACAAGATATAGATATATACAGAACACTACACCCCAAAACAACAGAATACTCATTCTTTTCGAATGCACATGGAACTTTCTCCAAAATAGACCATATCCTGGGTGACAAAACGGGTCTCAACTGATACCAAAAGATTGAGGTTATTCCCTGCATATTCTCAGACCACAATGCTTTGAAACTGGAACTCAATCACAAGAAAAAATTTGGGAGATATTCAAACTTTTGGAAACTAAGAGCCATCTTGTTCAAGAATGATTGGGTAAACCATGAAATTGAAAATCAGTTTAAACAATTAATGAAGACCAAGGAGAATGAAAACACATTGGCCCAAAACCTATGGGACACTGCAAAGGCAGTCCTAAGGGGAAAATACATAGCCATCCAAACCTCACTCAAAAGAATAGAAAAATCTAAAACGCAGTTTTTATATTCTCACCTCAAGAAGCTGGAGATTGAACAGAAGAACAAGTCTAACCCATGAACGAGAAAGCACTTGATCAAGATTAGAGCAGAGATCAGTGAATTAGAAACCAGGAGCACGGGGCGCCTGGGTGGCACAGCGGTTAAGCGTCTGCCTTCGGCTCAGGGCGTGATTCCAGCGTTATGGGATCGAGGCCCACGTCAGGCTCTTCTGCTATGAGCCTGCTTCTTCCTCTCCCACTCCCCCTGCTTGTGTTCCCTTTCTCACTGGCTGTCTCTATCTTTGTGGAAGAAATAAATAAAAATCTTAAAAAAAAAAAAGAAAGAAAGAAACCAGGAGCACAGTAGCAGATCAACAGAACTAGAAGCTCATTCTTTGAAAGAATAAACAGAAATGATAAGCCATTGGCCAGACTTATTCAGAAGAATAAAGGACCCAAAATAGTAAAATTATGAATGAAAGGGGAGAGATCACAGCCAACACCAATGAAATAGGAAGGATCATTAGAAATTTTTATCAACAGCTTTATGCCAATAAATTAAACAACCTGGAAGAAATTGATGACTTCCTGGAAACCTGGAAATGACAAAGATGGAAACAAGAAGAAACTGATGTTATATGCAAGTAATGAATCATGGAACTTTACAACAAAAACTAGGGATGTACTATATGGTGACTAACATAATATAATAAAAATATTGTTATTAAAAAAGGAAGAAATTGATTATTTAACCAGACCAATTAATTATGAAGAGATTGAAGCAGTGATCAAAAATCTCCCCCAAAACAAGAGTCCAGGGCCTGATGGATTCCCTGGGGAATTCTACCAAACATTCAAAGAAGAAATAATACCTATTCTCCTGATGCTGTTTCAAAAAACAGAAAAAGAAGGAAAACTACTAAACTCATTCTATGAGGCCAGTATTACTTTAATCCCCAAACCAGGCAAAGACCCCATCAAAAAGGAGAATTACAGACCGATATCCCTGATGACTATGGATGCCAAATTCTCAACAAGATCCTAACTAATAGGATCCAACAATACATTAAAAGGATTATCCATCAAGACCAAGTCTGGAATTCATCCCTGGGATGCAAGGGTGGTTCAACATTCACAAATCTAACAGTGTCATAGATCATATGAACAAGAAAACAGTCAAAAACCATATGATCCTCTCAATTGATGCAGAAAAAGCATTTGACAAAATACAGCATCCTTTCCTGATTAAAACCCTTTCAGAGTGTAGGGATAGAGCGTACATTCCTCAATTTCATAAAAGCCATCTATGAAAAGCCTACAGTGAATATCATTCTCAATGGGGAAAAGCTGAAAGCCTTTCCCTTAAGATCAGGAACACGACAAGGATGCCCACTCTTGCCATTATTATTCAACATAGTACTAGAATTCCTTGCAACAGCAATCAGACAACAAAAAGGGATAAAAGGTATCCAAATCAGCAAAAAAGAAGTCAAACTGTCTCTCTTCGCAGATGACATGATACTCTACATGGAAAACCCAAAGGACTCCACCACCAAATTACTAGAACTTATAGAGCAATTCAGTAATGTGGTGCAATACAAAATCAATGCTCATAAATCAGTTGCATTTCTATACACGAACAACGAAACTGAAGAAAAAGAAATTAGGGAATCCATTCCATTTACAAAGCACCAAAAATTATACGTTATCTCGGAATGAACTTAGCCAGAGACGTAAAGGATCTATATTCTAGAAACTACAAATCACTCTTGAAAGACATTGAAGAAGACACAAAAAGATTGAAAAATATTCCATGCTCATGGATCAGAAGAATAAACATAGTTAAAATGTCTATGCTATCCAGAGCAATCTACACTTTCAATACCATCCCGATCAAAATACCAATGACATTTTTCAAAGAACTGGAACAAACAGCCCTTAAATTTGTATGGAAACAGAAAAGGCCCCAAATCACCAAGGAAATGTTGAAAGGGAAAAAGAAAGCTGGGAGCATCACAATGCTGGATTTCAAGCTATACTATAAAGCTGGGATCACAAAGACAGCATGGTACTGGCACAAAAACAGACACATAGACCAATGCAAATGAATAGAGAACTCAGAAATGGACCCTTGGCTCTTTGGGCAACTAATCCTTGACAAAGCAGGAAAAAACATCCAGTGGAAAAAAAGGCAGTCTCTTCAATAAATGGTGCTGGGGAAATTGGACAGCTACATGCAAAAGAATAAAATTTGACCACTCTCTCACACCGTACACAAAGATAAACTCCAAATGGATGAAAGACCTCGATGTGAGACAGGAATCCATCAAAATCCTAGAGGAGAACATTTACTGGAACCTCCTTGACATTGGCCACGGCAATTTCTTTCATGACACATCTCCAAAGGCAAGGGAAACAAAAGAAAAAAAATGAAGTTGTGGGACTTCATCAAGATAAAAAGCTTCTGCACAGGCAAGGACACAGTCCAAAAAACTAAGAAGCAGCCCACAGAATGGGAGAAGATATTTGCAAATGACACTACAGATCAAAGGCTGTTATCCAAGATCTACACAGAACTTCTCAAACTCAATACACATGAAACAACTAATCAAATTAAAAAAAAATGGAAGATGATATGAATGGACACTTTCCCATGAAAGCATACAAATGGCTAGGAGACACATGAAAAATTGTTCAACATCATTAGCCATCTGGGAAATTCAAATCAAAACTATATTGATATACCACCTTACACCAGTTAGAATGGCAAAAATTGACAAGGTAGGAAACAACAAATATAGAAAGGATGTGGAGAAAGGGGACCCCTCTTACAGTGTTGGTGGGAATGCAAATTGGTACAGTCACTCTGGAAAACAGTGTGGAGGTCCCTTAAAAAGTAAAAAATAGAGCTACCCTATGATCCAGCCATTGCACTGCTGTGTATTTACCCCTGAGATACAGATGTAGTGAAGAGAAGGGCCATATGCACCCCAATCTTCATAGCAGCATTGTCCACAATAGCTAAATTGTGGAAGGAGCCTAGATGCCCTTCAACAGATGACTGGATTAAGAAGATGTGGTCCATATATACAGTGGAATATTACTCAGCCATCAGAAAGAATGATTACACAACATTTGCAGGAACATGGACGTGACTGTAGGAGATTATGCTAAGTGAAATAAGTCAAACAGAGAAAGAGAATTATCATATGGTTTCACTCATTTGTGGAACATAAGAAATAGGAAGATCAGTAGGAGAAGGAAGGGAAGAATGAAGCAGGGGTAAACAGAAGGGGGAATGAACCATGAGAGACTGTGGACTCTAGGAAACAAACTGAGAGCTTCAGAGGTGAGGAGGGTGGGGGATTGGGATAGGCCCGTGATGGGTATTAAAGAGGGCACATATTACATGGTGCACTGGGTGTTATACACAAATAATGAATCTTGGAACATTACAACAGAAACTAAGGATATGCTGTATGGTGACATAACATAATAAAAAAGTATTATTAAAGAAGGGAAAAATAAAAAACAAACCATCCTTCTGAAATATTAAAGACAATTTGAGTGGAAAGGAAAGACCAAAAGTGACAGTATAAAGGTAGGAAACACAAAAGCAGTAAAAATGAGTATTTCTATAAAAAGTCAGTCAAGAAACTCACAGAAAAAGGTTGTAAACTGTAATACATATACCTAAAACATGGGGAGGAGAGGAGTAAAGAATGGGTTCAAACTTAAATGACCACCAACTTCACATAGACTGCTATATGCAGAAGAAGTTATATACAAGACTAATAGTAACTACATATCAAAAACCACAAATAAATTTGCAAAGTTAAAGAGGAAAAACTGAAATACATCACTAAAGAATAACAGCAAACCATGAAAGAGTGAAAGACAAGATGAAATCAGAGAAAATCTTCAGAAAGGACTGCAAAAGAAATAATGAAATTACAATAAATATATATCTCAAAAATTACTTTGAATATAAGTGGACTAAACACTCCAATCAAAAGACATAAGGTGAAAGAATTGATGAAAAAAAAAAGAACCATCTATATGTGGCCTATAAGAGACTCATTTTAGACCTAAAGTCACCTACAGATTGAAAGTGAGGAGGTGAAGAAACGTTTATCATGCAAATGGTTGTCAAAACAAAGCCAGAGTAGCAATACTTGTATTAGGCAAAATAGGCTTTAAAGTAAAGACTGTAACAGGATATAAATTAGGGCACTATATAATCATAAAGGGGACAATCCAACAGGAGATATAATTATAAATATTTATGTATGCAACATAGGAGCATCCAAATACATAAAAGTTTAAAACAGACATAAGTTAACTAATTGACAATAATGCAAAAATAGTAGGTTGCTTTAACACTGTACTTATATCGAAGGAGAAAAAATCTAAAGGGAAAACCAATAAGGGAACAATGGCTTTAAATGAAACACTGGACCAGATGGACTTAATAGATATTCAGAACATTCCATCTTAATACAGTAGAATACACATTCTTTTCAAGTGCTCATGGAACAACTCCCAGAATAGATCATATATTAGGCCACAATACCAGCCTCAATAAATTCAAGAAGATCGTAGTCACACCACACATCTTTTCAGACCACAATGCTATGAAACTAGAAGTCAACCACACACACACACACACACACACACACACACACACAAATCTGGAAAGATCACAAATATATGGAGGTTAAAAAACATGCTAATAAACAATGAATAGATCAAGCAGGACATAAAAAAGAAATAAAAAAATACATGGAAACAACTAAAAATGAAAACATAATGGTCCAAAACCTTGGGATGCAAAAGAGTGGTCCTAAGAGGAAAGTTTATAGTAATACATATCTACCTCAAGAAGCAAGAAACATCTCAAATGAACAACCTAACCTTGCATCTAAGGGAGCTAGAAAAATAATAAAAAATGAGAGCAGCAGAAGGAAGGAAACAATAAAGATTAGAGCCGAAATAAATTATATAGAAACCAAAAAAAGAAAAAGAAAGAAAGAAATCAATGAAAGTAGGAGCTGGTTCTTTGAAAGAATCAATAAAATTGATAAACCTCTGGTCAGACTTTTGGGGAAAAAAGAGAAAGGACTCAAATGAATAAAATCATAAGTGAAAGAGGAGAAATAACACCCAACACTGCAGAAACACACACAATTGTAAGAGAATATTATGAAAACTATATGCCAACATTGGAAACCTAGAAGAAATGGATAAATCCCTAGAAATATTTAAACTACCAAACCTGAAAAAGGAAGAAAGAGAAAATTTGAACAGACTGATGACCAGCAAAAAAAAACTGAATCAGTAACCAAAAAATTCTCAAAAAACTATAGTCCAGGACCAGATGGCTTCAGAAGAAATTCTACTAAACATTTAAAGTAGAGTTCATACCTATTCTTCTCAAACTATTCTAAAAAATAGAAGAGGAAGAAAAACTTCCAAATTCATTCTATGAAGTCAGTAATACCCTGATACCAAAACCGGATAAAGTCATCACTAAGAAAGAGAACTACAGACCAATATCCCTGATGAGCATAGATGCAAAAATCCTCAACAAAATAAAATAGCAAACTGAATCCAACAATACATTAAAAAAAATCATTCACCACAATCAAGTGGGATTTACTCCTGGGTTGCAAGTTTGGTTCATTATTTGCAAATCAATCCGTGTGATACATCATATATATAAGAAAAAGGACAAGAACTATGTGATCATTCCAATAGATGCAGAAAGAGCACTTGACAAAGTACAACAACCATTAGTGACAAAAACCCTAAACAGAGTAGGTTTAGAGAGAACACACCTCAACATAATAAAGGCTATATATGAAAAACCACAGCTAATATCATCCTTAATGGGGAAGAACTGAAAGATTTATCCTAAGGTCAGGAACAACCCAAGAATGCCTATTCTCACCACTTTTATTCAACAAGTACTGGAAGTCTTGGCATCAGAAATTAGGCAACAAAAGAAACAAAAGTCATCCAAATCAGTAAGATAGAAGTAAAACTCTCACTATTGGCAGATGTTATGATACCTATATAGAGAACCGGAATGATTACACAAAAGAACTGCAAGAACTGATAAATGAATACAGTAAAATTGCAGGATACAAAGTCAATGTATAGAAATGTTTCTATACACCAATAATGAAGCAGCAGATAGAGAAATTAAGAAAACACTCCCATTTACAATTGCACCAAAAATAATAAGATACCTAGTAGTAAACCTAGCCAAAGAGATGAAAGACCTATACTCTGAAAACTATAAAACACTAATGAAACTGAAGGTGACACCAAGAAATGGAAAGACATTCCATGCTCATGGATTGGAAAAACAAGTATTGTTAAAAATGTCTATACTACCCAAAGCAATCTATACATTTAATGCAATCCCTATCAAAATACCAACAGTATTTTTCATAGACCAGAACAAACAATTGTAAAATTTGCATGGAACCACAGAAGACCCTGAATAGTGAAAGCAATCTTGAAAAATAAAAGCAGCACTGGAGGCATCACAACTCCAGATTTCAACTTACATTACAAAGATGTAGTATGGTGCTGGCACAAAAATAGACGCATAGATCAGTGAAACTGAAAAAGAAACCTAGAAATAAACCCTCATCTATGTGTTCAATTGGTCTTTAACAAAGGAAGCAAGAATATGCAATGGGAAAAAGTCTGTTCAACAAATGGTATTGGGAAAACTGGACAGCTATATTCAAAAGAATGAAACTTGACTACTTTATTACACCATACACAAAAATAAATTCCAAAGTGATGAAAGACCTAAATGTGAGACTTGAAACCATAAAAATCATAGAAGAGAACACAGGCAGCGACTTCTCTTATGTCGGTCACTGCAACTATTTTGTTGATATATCTTCTGAGGCAAGGGAAACAAAAACAAAAATAAATTATTGGGACTTCATCAAAATAAAAACCTTCTATGATATCCAGAGCTATCTACATTTTCAATGCTATCCTGATCAAAATACCAATGACATTTTTCAAAGAACTGGAACAAACAGCCCTTAAATTGGTGTGGAACCGGAAAAGGCCCCGAATCTCCAAGGAAATGTTGAAAAGGAAAAACAAAGCTGGGGGCATCACAATGCTGGATTTCAAGTTGTACTACAAAGCTGTGATCACCAAGACAGCATGGTACTGGCACAAAAACAGACACATAGACCAATGCAACAGAATAGAGAATCCAGAAATGGACCCTTGGCTCTTTGGGCAACTAATCCTTGACAAAGCAGGAAAAAACATCCAGTGGAAAAAAGACAGTCTCTTCAATAAATGGTGCTGGGAAAATTGGACAGCTACATGCAAAAGAATGAAATTTGACCACTCTCCCACACCATACACAAAGATAAACTCCAAATGGATGAAAGACCTCGATGTGAGACAGGAATCCATCAAAATCCTAGAGGAGAACATAGGCAGCACCCTGTATGACATCGGCCACAGCAACCTTTTTCATGACACATCTCCAAAGGCAATAGAAACAAAAGATAAAATGAACTTGTGGGTCTTCATCAATATAAAAAGCTTCTGCACAGCCAAGGAAACAGTCCAAAAAACTAAGAGGCAGCCCACCGAATGGGAGAAGATATTTGCAAATGACACTACAGATAAAAGACTGGTATCCAAGATCTACAAAGAATCAACATCATTAGCCATCAGGGAAATTCAAATCAAAACCACACTGAGATACCACCCTATGCCAGTTAAAATGGCAAAAATTGGCAAGGCAAGACTAACAGACACATGAAAAAATGTTCAACATCATTAGCCATCAGGGAAATTCAAATCAAAACCACACTGAGATACCACCCTATGCCAGTTAAAATGGCAAAAATTGGCAAGGCAAGAAACAACAATTGTTGGAGGGGATGTGGAGAAAGGGGATCCCTCCTACATTGTTGGTGGGAATGCAAGTTGTTACAGCCACTCTGGAAAATAGTGTGGAGGTCCCTTAAAAAAAATTGAGCTACCCTGTGATCCAGCAATTGCACTACTGGGTATCTACCCCAAAGATACAGACGTAGTGAAGAGAAGGGCCATATGAACCCCAATGCTCATAGCAGCATTGTCCACAATAGCTAAATCGTGGAAGGAGCCGAGATGGCCTTCAACAGATGACTGGATTAAGAAGATGTGGTCCATATATACAATGGCATATTACTCACCTATCAAAAAGAACAAATTCTCAACATTTGCTGCAACATGGATGGCACTGGAGGAGATAATGCTAAGTGAAATATGTCAAGCAGAGAAAGACATTATCATATGGTTTCTCTCACCTATGGAACATAAGAACTAGGAAGATCGGTAGGAGAAGAAAGGAAAGAAGAAAGTGGGGGTAATCAGAAGGGGGAATGAAGCATGAGAGACTATGGACTCTGAGAAACAAACTGAAGGCTTCAGAGGGGGGTGGGGAAATGGGTTAGGCTGGTGAGGTAGTAAGGAGGGCACGTATTGCGTGGTGCACTGGGTGTTATATGCAACTAATGAATCATCGAACTTTACATCAAAAACCAGAAATGTACTGTATGGTGACTAACATAATATAATAAAAAATATTATTATAAGAAAAAATTAATAAAAATAAAAAGCTTCAGCACAGTGAAGGAAACAACAAAACTAAAAGGCAACCTACACAATGACAGAAGATATTTACAAATGACATATTTGATAAAGGTTTAGTATCCCAAATATATAAAGAACTTTAAAACTCCACAACCAAAAAACAATAATAATAATAATCCAACTAAAAATGGGCAGAAAACATGAACAGACTTTTTTTTCAGAAGAAGACATATAGGCGGCCAACAAAAATGAAAAGATGTTCATCATCACTTACCATCAGAGAAATGCAAATTAAAACTACAATGAGATTTCACCTCAAACTGTAAGAATGACTAAAATAAACAATGCAAGAAACAACAGATATTGGTGAGGATGTGGAGAAAAGAACACTTTTGCACTGTTGGTGAAAATGCAGACAGGCGTAGCCACTATGAACAGTATGGTGGTTTCTCAAAAAGTTAAAATTAGGACTAGCCTATGATTTAGCCATTGCACTTCTAGGTATTTACCCAAAGAATACAAAACTCTAATTCAAACGGATACATGTACCCATATGTTTAGAGCAGCATAATTTACATTAGCCAAGACACAGAAGCTGCCCAACTGTCCATTGATTGATGAATGTATAAAGAAGAGGTGGCATGTATATAAAACAGAATGTTATTTAGCCATAAAAAGAATAAAATCTTGTCATTTGCAATGACATGGATGGAGATAGAGAGTATAATGCTAAGTGAAATAAATCAGTCAGAGAAAGACAAATATCATATGATTTCCCTCATATGTGGAATTTAAGAAACAGAACAAATGATCAAAGGAAAAGAAAAAAGAAAAAGAGAGAGATAAATCAAAAAGCAGACTTTAATTATAGAGAACAAACTGATAGTTACCAGAAGGGAGGGTGATGAATTGATGGGTTAAAGATGTGATGGGGATTAAGGAGTGCACTTGTTGTGATGACCATCAGGTGACGTATGGAATTCTTGAACCACTATATTGTACACCTGAAACTAATATTACACTGTATTTTAACTAACTGATATTAAAACAAAACTTTCATAGTAAAAAGAAAAGAACTTACACTGTGTATAAACCTTCTTTCAAATAGCATCTTATTTCATTAACATGGAAGTGTTTGTAAAATTATGTGCAAAGGCATGTGGGAATAGCCTATCCTTAACTCATTAAAATACATTTTGGGGGGGAAGAGAAAGCTGGAATGTTCCAAATAAAAGCCATGGATCTTTCACTTTAAATTCTATTTGGACTAAATGCTATGTGTTTCTATCTCTATCTCCTGTAGAGGTTTCTGTTATTGCCCCCAATTCCCTTCACACACTCTTTTCCATCACATGGAAATAGTCACTCATCAAAACTTATCCAGTAGTTGTGTGTATTATGGCACGTGCACATGAATTTGGAGAGCAGAATCCTTTAGTTTAAATCTTGCTCTGTAATCAATTAATTCAAGTACTATTGTTCAAAAGGTATGTCTTTGAGCTATCCACATTAGAATCACCTAGAGCACTCATTTAAAAATATTTATTTCTGAGAAGTGGACTATATCTGAGATCTTTGAATCAGAATATCTGAAGATTCTGCCTTTGTTCATATTATTGCCTTGTTCTAGAATGTCCTTTATCTCTGCATAAATTCTGCACATCTTTTAGGGTTCAGCTAAAAGTAGCCTACTCTACAAAGCCATCCTTGATCCACTTCCTTCCAATAGATGGCTCTTCCCTAAAATTATGGCACAGGATGGCAGATGCATCAAAACTGCAATATAGGAGAATTTGGGGGGAACTCAGATAGGTCATCCAGGAAAAGATGGTAGGAAGCACCTAAGACTTGCACTTAAATTTGTACTTATATTTAGAAACCTGAGCTGAAAATGCTACAAATAACTAAGTAATCAACCACATAGCATCTGTGCTTGGAGAAGAGATTAGTGACAATTTCACAAAAGAATCTTAGGATAAAAATGAAACAAAATGGGTGGGCTTCTAGGCAAAAACACATACAATAACAGAGAGGGAAGTAGTGGTAAAGACTTTTATTGGGAAGATGATAGATAATATCCTAGTTGGGCATATACAGTTATCAGAATACTATAGCCTTAGGGTAAGGTAAGCATAATGATGTAAGATATGAAAATACAAGGTTGACAGAGATATGTAGAACAGTCAGTGCCATGGATAAATCTATTATTAAATGGTAGAATTGGGGTATGAACTCAGGTGGGACTAATTCCAAATCCTATTCTCTAAGCATCTCAATTATGTCTTTGTTTAAACTATTCCTTTACCCTAGAATATCCTCCCCCTCTATCTTTGCCTGTGAGAAGCATATCCTATCTTCAACATCACAGCACCTTTCCCAAGCTGCTTGGGCCACCCCACTCTGACAGTACCAACTGACACTTTCCCTGTTACTCTCCTTCCCCTTTTATTTGAGGAGCATGCAGGTGCACATGAGGGCTCTTCTGCTGAAATCTACAGCAGCTCAGGGTAAAACGTACCAAGGAATAATCTGCATTTCTTGGGAGGCCGGGATACAGAAAGCTTTGTCTGGGACCAAGTAAGGTCTGGGGAATACCTATATCACCACCACCTACTTGAAAAGCATACTTTGGGGCCACAGCCCACATCTCTTCAATCAGAATCTTTAGTTCAAGGCATAGAAATTTTCGTTTTCAACAAGAACCAGCAATTCTAGTTCTTCTAGAGGGCTGACCAAAACACTAAGTCCTTGCTCATTTCAAATGCTTCAATTTTATTAAGACAGCACAAGTAATTCTCAGTTTATTTTCTTTAGCATTAAAAACAGGAACAAAAGCACTAATTTGAAAAGATATATGCACTTCTATGTTTATTACAGCATTATTTACAATAGTCAAGATATGAAAAAAACTTAAGTATCCATAAATGGATGAAAACACTTAAGTGTCCATAAATGGATGCAGTGGTAAATAAGATGTGGTGTATGTATGTGTGTGTATATGTACACATACACACACACACACACACACGCACACACACACACACGGATGGACATTGAGTGCATTATGCTGAATGAAATAAGTCAGACAGAGAAAGACAAATAGCATATAATTTCACTTACATGTGAAATCTAAAAAACAAAACAAACTGACAAACAAAAACAGAAATAGACTTATAAATACAGCAACAAACTGGTGGTTGCCAGAGGAGAGAGGGGTGAAAGAATGAGCCAAAAAAAAAGCAATAAAAAACCAGAGGTATGAATTGTAATTATTTAATCTGGGGCAAATAGTAAGCAACATTTGCCATCTCTCCTCTGTTCAGTTGTCCCACTTGTGGATCCCTAGTTACACCAGTTTTAGAAAGAGTTCTTAAGAAAGATCAAGTTAAAACAATCCAATAAAAACAAATAGGAAGTCAGCCAAAATATTAGCTGAATGTCAAATTTGAGTCTGTTTTCCAGTCATAAACCACAAGGAAAAAGACATTATATTGCAAATTAAAATTCTAACTGATAAACTTAAGAAATGTAATAAGCTAGATTTTCCCACATTCTAAGAATATAAATTCAGCTGATTGCAATGTGTGTAAATATCCTTACAATTTCTTTGATAACATAGAAACAAACAAAAAAATAACTCTTGTTTATTTATAAACAGGGAGAGGTATTACTAATTTTAAATTCATGGTGGATGGACTGGCTGCTGCCAACTTACGTCCCTTGATTCCTAAGACCATAATTCAGCAGTCTCCTCTTTCCTACTGGGAAAAAATAATGGCACATTTTTCCTTGAGCTGCTAATTGCCCGTGCAAAATTCATGCATTAATGGTACTCCAGTATTGTATTTTCTTATTTTTTAGATATGCTGATTCAACACAAATATATATGTAAATACATCTTGCCATGATTAGTTGGCTTTTTATTAGAGTCATGATTAATATTTTGCAATATAAATGTTCTGAAATGCAAATTCATTATTTTGTCATGTCAAAATTTTCATATAGTATTTGCAAATTAGATCCCAAGAAAGGTATAGAAATATTGTGTATGCTTAACTCCATTAATAAATTTGGGAAGTAGTTGATTCCTAATCTTAAGACCAATATATTAATACTTGGACTTGACAATAAAAAATTACCCTGGTAAATCTCTGTTGTTCTCAGTGAATGTGTAACTTTGAACTAGTGTCAAATGATTTACTATTATGAATGAAAATGAGGAGATTGTTTATGTCTGGGGAGGAACATGTACTCTTATAAAATAGCAAATATGCAGTGGTGACTGGCTGGTACACGTAATCTCAAAACATGTGTAATTTGAATACAATTACCCTGAAGAATTGTTAATAGTTACTTACATTTAAGACACACCTACTTATTTTTGATGCACTTTTTATTCAATGAATTGCACTATCCTTCAGAGAAAGTAAGAATACATTATATAAATAAGACTGTGCCTTATCCCATTTATAGTTAAGAGTGTTTTATGGTTTGCCTCCTCCCCCCCATGTTAATCTGTTTCATTTCTTAAATTCCACGTATGAGTGAAATCATATGGTATTTGTTTTTCTCTAACTTATTTACCCTCTAACTCCAACCATGTTGTTGCAAATGGCAATATTTCATTCTTTTTTATGGTGGAATAATATTCTATTGTATATATAAACCACAACATCTTTATCCATTCATTAGTTGATGGACATTTGGGCTCTTTTCATAATTTGGCTATTGTTGATAATGCTGCTATAAATATGGGGGTGCATGTACCCCTTCAAAGTGTATTTTTGAATCTTTTGGTTAAATGCCTAGTAATGCAATTGCTTGGTAATAGGATAACTCTATTTTTAACTTTTTGAGGAACCTCCATACTGTTTTCCAGATTAGCTGTACTAGTTTACATTCCCAACAGTGTAAGAGAGTTCCCCTTTCTCTGCATCCTTGTGAACATCTGTTGTTTCCTGTGCTGTTAATTTTAGCCATTCTGACAGGTGTGACATGGTATCTCATCATGGTTCTGATTTTTATTTCCCTGATAATGAGTGATGTTGAGCATCTTTTCATGTGTTTGTTAGCCATTAGAATGTCTTCTTTGAAAAAAAAAGTCTATTCATGTCTTCTGCCTATTTCTTAACTGGTTTATTTGTTTTGGAGGGTGTTAAGTTTGATAAGTTCTTTATAGACTTTGGATACTAATCCTTTATCAGATATGTCACTTGCAAATATCTATCTAGACTACCTCTTAGTTTTGTTAATTGTTTCCTTCTTTGTGGAGAAGCTTTTTGTCTTAATGAAGTTCCAATAGTTCGTTTTTGATGTGTTTCCTTGCCTCCGATGATGTGTCTAGTAAGGAAGTTGCTATGGCCAAGGACAAAGACGTTGCTGTCTGTGTTCTCCTCTAGGATTTTGATGGTTAACTGCGTTGCGTTTAGGTCTTTCATCTATCTCGAATTTATTTTTGTGTATGGTGTAAGAAAGTAATCCAGTTTCTTTTTTTTTTTGCTTGTTGCTGTACAGTTTTCCCAAGGCCATTAGTGTAGGAGACTCTTAGTTTTTAATCTCAATTATTGGATTTTTCATTTTGGCCTGACTAGTTTTTAAGTCTTTTATCTCTGTGGTAAGGGACTTCCTAGTGTCCTCTATGCTTTTCTCAAGTCCAGCTAGTATCCTTATGATTGTTCCTTTAAATTCTGGACCAGGCATATTACTTATATCTGTTTTAATTAGATCCTTGTCCATGATTTTTTGTTGTTTATTTGGGGATGAGTTCCTCCATCTTAGTTTTTGTCTAGTACTCTGCTTCTTTTGTATTTTAGGAAAGCCTATTATTTTTCCTGCTACTTAGAGTAATAGCTTTTGAAGAAGAGGTCTTATACTGTCTAGGGCCTGGCACTTCAGGAAGTTTCTCTGGTGTATGCTGTGTGCACTCTGCTGCTGTGTTTTGACTGCTCTTTCCCTCAGGTCAGTCCTCTGTAGAGTTTCTCCTTGCTTGCAGTGGGGGGTGTTTGGACCGTGGCCAGAATGTGGTGAGTTTTAACTAGGTGTGCTCTGGTCTGCTTATTACAAGGGACCTGATGCTATTTCCACAAAACCTGCAGCTTTGCAGAAATCTATAGTTAATTGACCTAGTGCATGTGGGGGCTTTGTCCTGTTCTTCTGGGGGAGGGCCTACTGCTATGGTTCTCAGGCACACTTGCCAGAGAAAACCAGTCCCTGCAGATCACAGGGGGTGGGCTTGGTGTAAGAGGTTTAGGCCACCATTGTTAGTGCTATGCTACTTACTGATATTAGGTTATACTGTAGGTTGGGGGAGAGAAATGGTCCCAGATCTCTCCTTCATCCCATGAAAGGGAAGTTCACACCTGTCCACTGTCTGGGAAGCCATCCAAGAAGAGGGAACAATTTCTCCTTGTCTGTTCCTGGTGTTCCTGACATCCCTGCCTTAACCCTGTGTCCAATCCCTCTACCTACCCGGCAGTGCTGTGCACTTGTGTTCTATCCCAGACAGGCTGGCTGAGTTTTAGAACTCCAAACTTTAGGGACCTGGCATAGCATGGACCCATGCTGGTCTTCTGCGGAGGGTCTCCCCACACAGGGACTGATGCACTTTTGTCCTAGAAGGGCAGTCCCACCAAAGTGCATGGGCATGGACTTTCTAGTAAAGTGCAGCAAAGGGCCCATGCCCAGGTTAGTTGCCTTCAGCAGGTGTCTCTGCATCTATGCTGAGGGGCTGGGGAGGGTAATGGTGTCTTCTGGCTTTTTTTTTCTCTGAAAATGCAATGGCACCTCTCATAGATGCACTCCAAGAAGGGAGAACTGTCTCTCTCAGTGTGTCCCAGGTAATCTTCAGATCGCACTGTCCGCTCCCAGGCTATTTGTCCTCCTTCTCCACAGGAGCACTGCAGTGTCCTCAGGGCTCCACACCAGCCACTCTGTGGCCCTCTAAAACTCTAGTCTTTGATCCCTTCTGGTTTTAAAAGCATACAAAAATCAGCCCTTCTAATTTTCTCAGTCAATGGCTTTGGGGGAGTGTTTTCCTTGTGCAATTCCCTGTGAGCTCCTCTCTTTTTTTCTCTCTCTCCCTCTCACTGGGGCTCCCTCACCTCCACAACCCCTAACATCCACTTATCCCCCAAATCACATCTCTGAACCTCCTACCTTCCATGATGTTGCTTCTTCTCTCCCTCTAGTCATGCAGTTTGTTCTGTCATCAGATTGATTTCTTGGGTATTCAAAATGATTTGATATTTATCTAGCTGTGTTCAAAGGACCAGGCAAGCCTAGGGTCCTCCTACTACTCAACCATCTTGGGTCCTCTTCTGTGCTTTATCCCATTTAATAATATACTATGGTTTAGTAGTTCAGTGATAAAATCCTTCAATTAAAAAGAGCTAAGTTTAAAATCCCATTTATAGCACTTATTCTAGCCTTGTTACCTTGCATAAGTTAGTTAACCTCTCCAAACAACAAAATTTTATCTTATGTAAACTAAAGAAAATAGTTATAGCAACCTCATGGAGTAGTTTTGGAGATTGAATGAATAAGTGTAATGATTCATGAAATTAACAAATATAAGGAGAATACTACAATGTGCCTGACACAAAATAAGCACTCAATAAATGCTATTATTGTTATTATTATTATTATTATTATTAATTATTTCCAAATTTGTAGCTAATTTTTTGTGAGTGGGGTAGGATAGGGGTCAAGTTTAATTCTTTTACATGTGAATATCCATTTTTTTTCAACACCATTTACTGAAGACACTTTCTTTTCTCAATTGTGTATTCTCGGCTCCTTTGTCAAATATTTGTTGACAGCATATGTATGGGTTTACCTTTAGGCTTCTGTTTTTGTTCCATTGATATGTATGTCTGTTTTTATGCCATTACCATACTGTTTTTTATTGCCACAGCTTTATAATATCGTTTCAAATCCAAAAGTGCCTTCAGTTTTGTTCTTCTTTCCCAGGAATTCTTTGGCTATTTGGGATTCTTTTGTGATTCCATACAAATTTTAGGATTGTTCTTTTGACTTCTGTAAAGATGTCATTGGAGTCTTGATTGGGATTGCATTGAAACTGCAGATGACCTTGAGTAATACCAACATTATAACAACATTAATTATTCCAATCCATAAACATGTGATATCTTTCCATTTGTTTGTTCTCCTCAATATCTTTCATCAGTGTCTTATAGTTTTCAATATAGAGATCTTTCACTTCCTTGGTTAAATTTAATCCTAAATATTTTTGTTTGTCTGTTTTTGATGTGGTTGTAAATGGAATCATTTTCCTTATTTTTTCAAGATAATGCATTGTTATTGTATAGAAATGCCACTGATTTTTATATGTTAATATTGTATCCTACAACTTAACTGGATTCGATGATTAATTCTAAGAATTTTTTGGTGGAAACTTAGTATTTTCTATATATAGAATCATGTCTTCTGCAAACAAAGATAAATTTCACTTCTTCCTTTCTAATTCTATTTCTTTTTCTTGCCTGATTGCTCTAGCTGACATGGTAGCAACCTAAGTGTCCATTGACTGATGACTGGATAAAGGAAAGATGGTGGTCACACACACACACACACACACACACACACACACACACACACTGGAATACTATGCAGCCATAAAAAAGAAGAAAATCCTGACACTTGCAAGAACATGGATGGATCTTAAGAGCACTATGCTAAGTGAAATAAGTTAGAGAAAGAAAAATACTGTATGATCTCACTTATATATAGAATCTAAAAAAGAACGAAACAACACATAGAAAGGGATCAAATTTTTGTTTACCAAAGATAGAAAGTAGGGGATGGGGAGATTGGATTGAAGTTAGGCAAAAGGTACAAACTTACAGTTATAAAATAAATACTGGGGATGTAATCTACAACATGATGACTATAGTCAACGCTGCTCTATGGTATATTTGGAAGTTGCTAAAAGAGCAAATCCTAAAATTTTTTATCACAAAGAAAAATAATTATTTGTAATTATATTAGGTAATGATTGTTAACTAAACTTCTTATTGTAATCATCACAGTATATGTATGTCAGGTCATTATGCTGTAGACCTTAAACTTACATATGCTGTATGTCAATTATATCTCAATACAACTGAAAAAAAAAATAAAAATGACTTGTGGCAATAATATTTTGCTTTTGTCAAATGTTTCTGAAGAATTTATAGCTCATATCTGATTTGATGAGACAAAATTGATTTTATTATATGAACATTTAACTTTTATTTTACTTCAGCTACATATGGAACAAATGTTGAACAAGAAATAAATGAAAGACTGTAAGACATTCAATACAGAAAAGCCACAGTGATTAAAAGCTAACATTATTTTGCCTGCATTATGGCTTTGGCCTACCATATTATCTTTTTTTCCTTCCTTAAATTACCTCAAAAATAGACCTACAACTAAAACCAAAAATAAATTATATAAATAAAAATTTAAAAGTCGTTAAGATGGTGAAAGAAAAGAGACCCATTTATATTTTGGGTGAGATTAATAGATGCTTGCCTCAATAAAAAAAAAGAAAAACAACATTATTTTCCGTTTTATTATATTTTTTATGTTTCTAAATATAAACTTGATATTTGAGAATATCAGTACAACTAAGTATCTTTTTTAATGTACTTTGTTAGAAATTAGGGTTTACAGTAGTGCAATTGCTGGGTCATAGGGTAGCTATATTTTTGACTTTTTGAGGAAACTCCAAACACTGTTTTCCAGTGTCTATACCAGCTTGCATTCTCACCAGCAATGTAAAAAGGTTGCCCTTTTCCCACATCCTTGCCAACATTTGTTGTTTCCTGCCTTGTTAATTTTTGGCATTCTAACCAGTGTAAGGTGGTATCACAATGTGTTTTTTGTTTTGTTTTGTTTTAAGATTTTATTTATTTATTTATTAGAGAGAGAGAAAGCACATGTGAGACAGAGCACAAGTGGGGGGGAGGAGCAGAGGGAGAGGGAGAAGCAGGCTCCCCTTTGAGCAGGGAGCCCAACTCGGGGCTTGATCCCAGGACCCCAGGATTATGACCTGGGCCGAAGGCAGACACTTAACCTACTGAGCCACCCAGGTGCCCCTCAGTGTGGTTTTGATTTGAATTTCCCTGATGGCTAGTGATGTTGAGCATTTTTTCATGCATTTGTTAGCCATTTGTATGTGTCCTTGGAGAAGTGTTTGTTCATGTCTTCTGTCAATTTTTTGACTTGATTATTTGTTCATAGCAGAAATGTCCACAATAGCCAAATTGTGGAAGGAGCCGAGATGCCCTCCAACAGATGAATAGGTAAAGAAGATGTGGTTCATATATACAATGGAATATTAGCCATCAGAAAGGATAAATACCTATCATTTGCATCAATGTGGTTGGAACTGGAGGGGATTATGCTGAGTGAAAGAAGTCAAGCAGAGAAAGACAATTATCATATGGTTTCACTCATATGTGGAACATAAGGAATAGCATGGGGGACCATAGGGGAAGGAAGGAAAAACTGAAGGGGGAGAAATCAGAGAGGGAGACAAACCATGAGAGACTATGGACTCTGGAAAACACATTGAGGGTTTCAGAGGGGAGGGAGCTGAGGGGATGGGTTAGCCTGGGCATGGGTATTAGGGAGGACACATATTGCAATGAGTACTGGGTGTTATATGCAAACAATGAATCATGGAACACTACATCAAAAACTAAGGATATACTGTATGGTGACTAAAATAATAAAAAAAAGAAAAGAAAAAAAAGAGAAGAGAAGAGAAGAGAGAAAAGAAAAGAAAAGAAAAAAGAAAAGAAAAGAAAAGAAAAGAAAAGAAAAAAAGAAAAGAAAAGAAAAGAAAAGAAAAGAAAAGAAAAGAAAAGAAAAGAAAAGAAAAGAAAATCTTGGATTAAGATGTGGAGAATCTAGAGGCGAGGACACCAGTTAAGAGGCTGTAAAAGTAGGAGACGTCAGAATTAATTGGGGCCTTGTTGCAAACAGATTCAAGCCCATTTAGTGTTTTGTTGTTGTTGTTTTGTTTTGTTTTGTTTTAATTTCTAGGTATTTTGCCAATGATGAGCATGCTCCATATACCACTGGATTTTTTAAAATAAATGATTTCATGTTTTTCTCCTAAAAAAGAGAAATTAGGGTTTAACAATTTGTTTCTATCCTTAAATTAATTATATTTGCAATGTGGTTTACTTTATCCTTACTAATCACTGGTAGGTTCTATTATTTTCCTGCTAGATTATCCTCATCACACTCTATTATCAAATAAGTGAAAAGGTAATGCTGAAGTCTATATATTAAAATGAAATTCGATAGACCATTAATAAATTTCTGTGTGAATAACCATGCATTTTAAATAGCTGACAGAAAAGCAATACTGTTACCCACTCCATTAAATTAGAATATCCATGCACATTAGAATAATAGAGTTTTATGATTCCCATGTAATTGATTTTTGAAAAAGGAACAGTCTCTATTATGAAAAATTGGAAAAACTAAAATCTAACAAAGAAAGTAATCAGCATGATACTAAGTACTAAATTGAAAAAACGCGTAAGAGCTAATAATAAATTTGACTACACAGCTTGTAATTAAAACATTTTATAAATAGTCCATTTAATGAAATAATACAGTAGACATAAGGTATTGAAACCCTTTTTGAAATATAAAGTTACTTAAATCTAATAAAATTTGGAGCATTGTTAATTTGTAGTAGGAATTGATTATCCCAGGTTGTTGTAGAAGCCTTAATATTTAGGAGGTACTGCTTGATTTGGGAGACAATTGAAATAATTTTCTTCTTAAGGGTCAGTATTATAAATATAAACACAACACAGAAAATTATAGTTTGCAAAGTGCTTTTACACACATTATCTTATTCGTGTGTTATAACAATCTGGTGATATAAGCATTACTAGTTACATTTTACACATAAGAAAGTTCAAAGGAGATATAACTTGTTCAAGGTCACATTGGAAATAATTGGTAAAGATGGAAATCAGGTTCAGATCGCCATGTCCTATACTACATAGACAATGAATGCCACATCTGCACTATCAGCTTGAAATTCACCTTCATACTCATCTTTGCCGTAATTATTTTCTTTGGCCAAGTTGCTTTGCTTCACACCAACAAGGAGCTCATAATTTCAAGTTCCAGCCACAAACTGCTTTTATGTGCTTTATAAGGTTAAATCTAGTGAATGTTTTAGTCACATCTGATTCTTGCTCTACATAAGACACCCAATTCTTCTTGTTACAGATGAAATTATTTGTACAAGACTTTTTAATATTGATCCTGATACTCATCCTCCAATGATAAATTTTCTTTTGAAATGTAATATTGAACACTTACAGTAATAACCTGAATCAATTAGGGGAGGCAACTACATTTACACATCAATATTTAGTCACTGCAGAAAATTTAAATGTCCTTAGGCAATCCATTCAATCTTAAGTATAGTTATTTATTTTGCTACCAATATGTTTTGTTTATGAAAATATTAAATTTACACACAATTGATGCATAATTCATCATCAATAAGTAATTTATCATTTAAGGAAAACTGCTATTAATTATGCATGTAGTATTTAGCGAATATATATATGTAAAATTCAGTATTAGGTTGCTAAAAGTTTTTCATTGACAAATGAGATCAATAATGTCTCAATTTATCTTTTATTTAAATTATGAGTAATTATGATTTGGTAACTCAAACTCATTGGAACATCTTTTTCAATTTTTCCTAATTACAACATATTACTTGTGAGGTTTTTTTTTTAATTCTGTCATGTTTCTAGAATTACACTATTATGGAATAAATGTAGTAGTTTCATGACACGGATTAAGGTAAAGTAGGGTCATAAATCCCATTTCTAATTATAACCTTCTTTGCATAGTTGTATGTCCATTGATTAAGCAAATAGGTACTAGGTTTACTGGTATGCAATTTATTTTAAGTTCAATAAGTTATGGTTATCAGTTTTGGGAACTGGTTGTTATTTCTCTAACATTCAACATCTTTGGTTAACCTAAAATAAAATGCTAATTTGTGATACTAAGTTAAAAGAAACCAGTAGTGTTTACAAAAATATATCAATGTTTTCTTGAATATACGTCTCAGATTGTCACATAAAGACACTTTTCCTTATAACATTGATCAGCTCTATTTTTTTATATTGTTTTGTTTTATTCCACTTATGGATAGAAATTACAAATTATATATAGAAATTGTGGTGATTTTCTTCCAAATCACTTTTCTATTTATCAAATATTTTCATTATTATGAGAGGAGCATTCATTCAGACCATCTCAAATCTTCAAACTAGATATCTTCAGCTATATGTTTAATAGTGCTATGCAGGGAAATATTCTTCCACAGGCACAAAAAACCTTAACCAGACCCACTCTTGTTTTTCCTTAAGCAAATAAAAGTGAATTTAGCTTTTTATTGGAAATCTCAGAAGAGAAAATTTAAAAGATTTTGAGTTATTTAATTATTCTTATGGTAATAGCTTATTGATTGGAAATGAACCATGAATTAAGATTCAGTGATCTATGTTTCTCTAAGTAAATATGTTTAAACACTGATCAGCCCTGACCCTGGCAATAAAAGTCAACTACTCGCAAGTTTAGTTTTAGCCAATTCTTAAACTAACAATAAACAAATATAGTAATATATTGATACGCTAGTCACCATATATTACATCATTAGTTTTTGATGTAGTGTTCCATGATTCATTGTTTACATATAACACCCAGGGCTCCATGCAATACATGCCCTCCTTAATACCATTCACCAGGCTGGCCCATCCCTGTGCCACCCTCCCCTTTAAAACCCTCAGTTTGGTTCCCAGAGTCCATAGTCTCCACTGGTTCATGGCCCTCTCTGTTTACCCCCCCTTCATTTTTCCCTTCCTTCTGCTAACAACCTCCCTGCTATTCTTTATGTTCCACAAATGAGTGAAACTTTATGATAATTGTTTTTCTCTGCTTATTTCACTTAGCAAAAATCACCATTCCCATCCATGTTGATGCAAATGTGGGGTAATCATTCCTTCTGATGGTTGAGTAATATTCCACTGTGTATATGGATTACATCTTCTTTATCCATTCATCTGTTGAAGAGCATCTTGGCTCCTTCCACCATTTGGCTACTATGGACAATGCTGCTATGAACATTGGGGTGCATATGCCCCTTCCTTTCACTACATCTGTATCTTTGGGGTAAATATCCAGTAGTGCAATTGCTGAGTCAAAGGGTAGCTCTATTTCTAATTTTTTGAGGAACCTCCACACTGTTTTCCAAAGTGGCTGTACCAACTTGCATTCGCACCAAGAGTGTAAGAGGGATCCCCTTTGTCCACATCTTCTCCAAAATTTGTTCTTTCCAGCCTTGTTAATTTTTTGCAATTCTAACTGGTGTGAGGTGGTATCTCAGTGTGGTTTTCATTTGAATTTCCCTGATGGCTAATGATTTTGAACATTTTTTCACGTGTATGTTAGCCATTCATATGTCTTCATTGGAAAAGTGTCTGTTCATATATTCTGCCCATTTTTTGATTTGATTATTTGTTTCCCGTGTATTGAGTTTGAGAAGTTCTTTGTAGATCTTGGATACCAGCCTTTGATCTGTACTTTCATTTGCAAATATCTTCTCCCATTCTGTGGGTCGCCTCTTTGTTTTGATGACTGTTTCCTTTGCTGTGCAGAAGCTTTTTATCTTGATGAAGTCCCAACAGGTAATTTTTGCTTTTGTTTCCCTTGCCTTTGGAGATGTGTCATGAAAGAAGTTGCCATGGCCAATGTCAAGGAGGTTACAGCCTATGTTCTCCTCTAGGATTTTGATGGATTCTTGTCTCACATCGAGGTCTTTCATCCATTTGGAGTTTACCTTTGTGTATGGTGTGAGAGAGTGGTCACATTTCATTCTTCTGCATATAACTTTTCAATTTTCCCAGCACCATTTATTGAAGAGACTGTCTTTTTTTCCATTGGATGCTTTTTCCTGCTTTTTCAAAGATTAGTTGACCATAGAGTTGAGGGTCCATTTCTGGAGTCTATATTCTGTTCCATTGGTCTATGTATCTGTTTGTGTGCCAGTACCACGCTCTCTTGGTGAGCACAGCTTTGCAGTATAGCTTGAAATCCGGCAATGTGATGCCCCAGGTTTGTTTTTCTTTTTCAACATTTCCTTGGCAATCCATGGGTCTTTTCTGATTCCAAATATTAGAATTGTTTTTTTCCAGCACTTTGAAAAATGTAACTAATATTTTGATCAGGATGGCATTGAAAGTGTAGATTTCTCTGGGTAGCATAGATATTTTAACTATATTTATTCTTCTGATCCATGAGCATGGAATATTTTTCCATCTTTTTGTGTCTTCTTCAATGTCTTCCATCAGTGTTCTGTAGTTTCTAGAGTATAGATCCTTTACCTCTCTGGTTAAGTGTATTCCAAGATGTCTTATGATTTTTGGTGCTATTGTAAATGGAATGGATTCCCTAATTTATCTTTCTTCAGTCTCATTGTTCGTGTATAGAAATGCAACTGATTTCTGAGCATTGACTTTGTATCTCACCACATTACTGAATTGTTCTATGAGTTCTAGTAATTTGGGGGTGGAGTCTTCTGGGTTTTCCACATAAAGTATCAAGTCATCTGTGAAGAGAGAGAGTTTGACTTCTTCTTTGCCAATTTGAATACCTTTTATTCTTTTTTGTTGTCTGATTGCTGTTGCTAGGGCTTCTAGTACTATGTTGAACAATAAGGGCAAGAATAGGCATCCTTGTCATGTTCCTGATCTTAAAGGAAATGCTCTCAGCTTTTCCCCATTAAGAATGATATTCACTGTGGGCTTTTCATAGATGGTTCCTATAAAAATAAGGCATGTACCTCTCTCCCTACACTCTGAAGTGTTTTAATCAGGAAAGGATGCTGTATTTTGTCATATGCTTTTCCTGTGTCAATGGAGAGGACCATATGATTGTTGTCTCTTCTCTTATCAATGTGTGCTATCACGATGATGGATTTGCGAATGTTGAACCACGCTTGCTTCCCAAGGATGAATCCCATTTGGTCATGATGGACAATGCTGTCAATGTACTGTTGGATCCTATTACCTAGGATCTTGTTGAGAATTTTGACATCCATATTCAGCAGGGATATTGGTCTGTAATTCTCCTTTTTGTTGGGGTCTTTCCGTGGTTTGGGAATCAAGGTAATGATGGTCTCGTAAAACAAGTTTGGAGATTTTCCTTCTGTTTCTATTTTTTGAAACAGCTTGAGGAGAATAGGCATTATTTCTTTATTGAACGTTTGGTAAAATTCCCCAGGGAATCCATCAGGCCCTGGACTCTTGTTTCTTGGGAGGTTTTTGATCACTGCTTTAATACATTAGTGGTTATTGGTCTATTTAGGTTGTCAATTTCTTCCTGTTTCAATCTTAGTAGTTTACAGGTTTCCAGGAAGGCATCCATTTCTTCCAGATTGCTTCATTTATTGGCATATAGTTGTTGATAATAATTTCTAATAATTATTTCTATTTCCTTGGTGGTAGTCATGATCTCTCCCCTTTCTTTCATAATTTTATTTATTTGGGTCCTTCCTCTATTCTTTTGAATAAGTCTGGCCAGTGGCTTGTTGATCTTATTTATTCTTTCAAAGAACCAGCTTCTAGTTTTGTTGATCTGCTCTACTGTGCTCCTGCTTTCTAATTCATTGATCTGCTCTAATCTTAATCAGTTGTCTTTTCATGCATGGTTTAGGCCTGTTCTTCTGTTCCAGCTCCAGCTTCTTGAAGTGAGAATATAAAAACTGCATTTTAGATTTTTTCTATTCTTTTGAGTGAGGCTTGGATAGCTATGTATTTTCCCCATAGGACCGTCTTTGCAGTGTCCCATAGGTTTTGGACTGATGTGCTTTCATTTTCATTGGTTTCCATAAATTGCTAAAGTTCTTCTTTAATTTCCTGGTTTACCCAAATATTCTTAAGCAGTATGGTCCTTAGTTTCCCAGTGTTAGAGTCTTCCAAATTTTTTCTTGTGATTCAGTCCCAGTTTCAAAGCATTGTGGTTTGAGAATATGCAGGGAATAATCTCAGTCTTTTGGTATTGGTTGAGACCTGTTTTGTGACCCAGTATATGGTCTATTCTGGAGAAAGTTCCCTGTGCATTCGAAAAGAATGAGTATTCTGTTGTTTTAGGGTGGAATGTTCTGTATACATCTACAAGGTCCATCTGGTCCAGTATGTCATTCAAAGCTTTTGTTTCTTTGTTGATTTTCTGCTTAGGTGATCTGTCTATTGCTGAGAGTGGAGAGTTGAGGTCCCCTACTATTAACGTATTATTATCTATATGTCTCTTTATTCTCATTAAGAGTTGGCTTGTGTATCTAAGCTGCTCCCCTGTTGGGGGCATACTTATAATTGTTAGATCCTCTTGTTGGATAGCACTTACAAGAGTAATGCAGTGTCCTTCTGCATCTCTAACTACAGTCTTTAGCTTCAAATCTAATTTGTTTGAGATAAGAATTGCTACCCAGGCTTTCTTTTGAAGTCCTTTGGCATGAAAAATGGTTTTCCATCCCGTCACTTTCAGTCAGGATGTTTCTTTAGGTTTAAAGTGAGTGTCTTGTAGATAGCATATGGATGGGTCATGTCTTTTTATCCAGTCTGAAGCTCTGTGTTGTTTTATGGGAACATTTAGGCCATTCACATTGAGAGTGATTATTGAGAGATATTATTTTGATGTTTTCATGTTGCCTGTGAAGTCCTTGTTTCTATAGATTGTTTCTGTAAATTTCTGTTCTGTATCTCTCCTGGGGTCTTTTTACTTTTATAGTATTTCTTGTAGGGCTGGCTTTGTGGTCACATATTCTTTCAGTTTCTGCCAGTCTTGGAGGCTCTTTGTCTCTCCATCCATTCTGAATGACAGCCTTGCTGGATACACTTAGTGCTCTGAATATGTCTTGTCAGCCCTTTCTGGCTAGCCAGGACTCTGTAGACAGGTCTGACATTATTCTGATGTTCCTCCCTCTGTACATAAGGAATCTCTTCCCCCTTGCCACTTTCAAGATTTTATCCTTGGATCTAAGATTTGCAAATTGTACTATTATATGTTGTGGTGTTGGTCTGTTCTCATTGATATTGGTAAGGGTCCTCTCTGACTCTTGGACATGAATACTTGATTCTTTCATCAGATTAGGGAAGTTCTCAGCTGCAATTTGCTCAAATATCTCTTCTAGACCTCTCTCTTTCTCTATCCCCTTTGGGGATCCCGATAATTCTGACACTGGAATGTTTCTTTGAGTCAGTAATCTCCTGTAGCTTTTTTTCTTGAAATTGTAGTCTTTTTCCCTTGTTACCTCCTTTTCCTTCTTTTCTATCATCTCATCCTCTAACTATTTCTTTCTTCTGCTTTCATTTACCCTGGCAGTCAGAGCATCCAGTTTAGACTGCATTTCATTCATAGAATTCTTAATTTATTGAAGATTCATTCTTATTTCAGCCCTCTGAGATTCTCTATTTTCGTTTATATTTTTCTTGAGACTGTACATGATCTTGATAACTATTACTCTGAAATCCATTTTTCATAACTTGGTTATACCCATATCCATTAGTTCTGTGGCAGAGGCCACAGTCTCTGTTTCTTTCTATTGTTGGGGGTTCCTCCTCATCATCATTCTGGTGAGGTGTCATTGTGGGAATGTACAGAGTTCAAATTATTGACCAGGACCCAAGCAAGATGCACCTGCTTTATAGGCACCTTAGGGATGTGGGCTTCTTGTTCTTTCAGCCTGCCTTCTGGGGGAGGGGTTTGCCACCCTGATATTCAGGCAACCCTGTTTTGGCAGGGTTGCCCTGCCCCCTATGGGTGGGATGGGCACAGTGAGAACCGGTTTTTAGGGGTTTTGGGGCTTTTGTTCTCTGGCGGCTTTCCCTGGTGGTTTTCTGTGTCTCTTCTGAGAGTCAGAGCAGCAGCGACCGTATCTGAACCTCTGTCTCAGAACAGAGAGATCGCAATCTGCTCTTCACTGAGCTCTAAAGGGCACACGACTCCATATCTGTCGGTGCTGCTAAAAACTGCGGCATCCTGGTTTGTGTGCCCCACAGCTGCTCTCCCAGTCCTCACTCCTACTGCCAGCTGTCTCTGCCCTTTGTGCTTCTAAAACTGCCAGCCACCCCCAGTTTGCATGCATGCTTCTAAGCTCCAGGTTTCAGTGTGGTTTCCCTGCTGCTACCAGTCTGCTAGTGTGGCCCGCTCCGCAGTGTTGGGAGGCTTCTGCCTTCCTGGTGCGTGAGCACGGTGGCTCCCCCTTCAGTTTATCTTCTAATATCTCCCCACAGACTCTCAGGTCCCTGCTTCATACCTTGAGACCAAGCACGGGAGATATTCTGTTTGTAGAGATCCAGATGTATCTTACATCTCAGGCTTATTTTGTGGCTCTTCAGGATGGTCTGGTAGATATCCAGCTTTATTTAGGGGACCTGTTGAAATAGGATCCCCTACTCCTCTGCCATCTTTCCTCTCTCCCAGATATAGTAATATACTAATAACTCCCTCTTATCAGTGAGTGTTGTCTTGCAACTATAGCTTTGTAACATATATCTCATGTCTCTGGGCTGGCCAAAAGTATCTATCTTCTTACAAATACTCCTCATAAAGTGTATTTACAAACCATATTTACTTAGTTTTCTTATTGTCTCATCCTACTGTCATCTTTTTATACTGCTTATGTCTACATGTTAGTCATGAAAAAGAACCAATCCTAGAAAAAGCCAATCTGATATCAGCAGTCATGTTCTTCCATACAAACACATAGTATTGTTGAAATAATATTTATTAGACTGTGAACTTGAAATTTACATGAAAATACTGAGCTAGATAAGGGAAATAATAATACACTAATAAGTAGTAGCTTTTTTCACATTTTTTCACAATTTATTACAACAATAATGAACAAAATGTGCAAGATTTATATTACATCTCCAAACTGTTCTAATTCCAAGGTTTTCAAATTTTTCCATTCACAAGAATTACCTGAGGAGCCTGTTTTAAATGCAATTTCCTACATGCAAAGTCAAAGATGAGGTTGAGACCTGGAAACATATTTATAACAAGTTATCCTCGAATGGTTCTAATGCTTTTTATATGTGGCCCACACCTACAGTACATTTTCAAATCAGCAAGCTACTGTGATCATGATCATTGTCCCCAATTTACTAAAATTACAGGACATTTAAATAAATGTATCATAGCAAATGCTGACAAGAGTTAAAAGGGATATCATTAAAATGTTCTGTCTCACTTTTTAATCAGGCGTGACCCTGACAGAGTATAAATGAATGGACATGCACTTTCTAAGTCAAGGAAAGTACTGGAGAAACAGTCCCAGATGTAGTCACTGAGGGATAGATTACTCTGTTGGGTAAAATAAAGCATCCATGAGTATATGATAGAATTTTGTGCTCCACACATTTACTTTGTAATGAATAAAAGGTAAAGATAACTATCTGGACATTACAATGGGTAATTAGAGCACAGTAATGGGAAGTTTGGGCAGGAAAGTCTTCAAAATCCTGGTAAGTAAGCAGTAGATATCAGTTAAGTATATCTTTCAGCAAAAAAAGGTCTCAGACTTATAAAAGGATTAGGGGTCCTTTGAGAGGAATATGGCAGCAAAATAAGAGGACCCTGGCTCATATCATCCTGCAAACATACCTAGATAACTATCAAATCATCCCGAATACCCCAGAAGCTGACCTGAAGACTGACAGAACAAACTTTATAAAGGGAGAGAAGAGGCTACATCCAAGAAGGTAGGAAGTGTGAAGATGTGATTTAGGGAGAGAAACAGATCATGGGTACTGGGGAGGGGAGGGAGCCAAGGAGAAGTGTGAGACAGAGAGGGGCACACAGGGAAATGCACAAGGAGAACATTTCCCCGGAGCAATTAGCTTGAAAAACAAGAAGAACTAAATTTTGTGAGTTGTTGCAAAGAGTTGGTCTCAAAGCCTGGATTTTAAGGTCACAGAGCTTGGTGAGGATAGAGCCCAGAGGGCACTATGCTGCTCCTGGAGACAAGGCAGGCAAACAACCCAGTGACAGACAACATGGAAACAGAGGTCTGAAAAACACCTGGGGAATGCAGTGTGGATATTATACAATCTTCTTAAAGCACATACCTGAAAGTTAGCATTCAAGAAGACATCTCTAGAGGAACAAAGGAGCTGGCTGGGACCATTTTCCTCCTTCACCCCTCAGCATAAACACAGAGCCACCTGAGGGAAGCAGCTCAGCAAGGACACTGGCTGCCTAACTTGCTTACACAAAGCCCCACCTCCCTGCACTCAGACAGGACTGCCCATCTATATCAAGCTTGTTTTAGTCCCAGCGAGGTAGGCCCTTCCCCCAGAAGAGCAACAAAACCCCTGCCCACACCACATCTCTCGACCAGAGAGTTCTGCAGGGCCTCAGTTCTGGTGGAGTTAGTTTCAGGTCTCAATTCAAAAGCAGACCAGAGCACACCTAGTTAAAACTCACCATATTCAGGCCAGGGACAAAACACTGCCCATAGCAGGAAAGGAAATCCTCTGCAGACAACGGACCTGAAGCACAGAGCAGCCACAACACAACACCAGAGGGCACTCAGCAAACTTGGAAACAGTTCTTGAAGTGCCAGGCCCTGAGCACTACATGACCTCTTCATAGGCCATTACTTTCAGGAACATGAGACATAACGGGTCTTTCTAGAAAACACAGAGAAGAAAGACTTACAAAATACCAAGATAGGGAGACTTATCTAAAGTGTAAGAACAAGATAAGGCCACAGGGATCTAAGCAAAACAGATATAAGTAACATGCTTGATGAGGAAAAGAATAGAAGAATAGAAGATATCAGTGAGACTCTTACCATTGAGATAAAACAGTTAAAAACAGTCAAAAAAGAATCAAACAGAGATAAAGAATGAGAGAAATGAGATTAGAAACAGGCTTAATGCAATGAACAACAGGCTGAAAGAAGCAGAGGGATGAATTAGTGATATAGAAGACAAAATAATGGAAAATAATGAAGTTGAACAAAAGAGAGAAGAATTATGAAACATGAGAATACACTTAGGGAACACTGACTCCATCAAAGGTAATAACATTTGTATTATAGGAGTCACAGAAGAAGAGAGAGAAAAGGGGGCAAAAAAATTATTTCAAGAAATAATAGCAGACATAGTCCCTAATCTAGGGAAGGAAATGGATATCCAGACCCAGGAAGAATAAAGAACTCCCATCAAAGTCAACAAAAGCAGGCCAACACCAAGACATACTCTAATTAAATTTGCAAAATATAGTGATACAAAAATCTGAAAAACAGCAAGACAAAAGAAGTCCTTAACTTATAAGGGGAAACCCATAAGGCTAGCTGGAGGTTTCTCAATAGAAACTTGGCAAGTCAGAAGAGAGTGGCATGATATATTAAAAGTGCTGAATGGGAAAAATCTGCAGGCAAGAATATTCTATTCAGTAAGGTTATCATTCAGAATAGAAGGAGAGATAAGGAGTTTCCCAGACAAACAAAAACTAAAGGATTTCATGACCACTAAAGCAGCCAGGCCAGAAATATGAAATGGTACTCACTAAGTGCAAAGGAGAGACCAAAAGTAACAAAGACAAGGCATGATCATTGAAAATCTCCAAAAGCAATGGAAAACAAGTAATAAAATGTCAATAAATACGCATCTATCAATAGTTACTTTGATTGTAAATGGACTAAACACTTTAATCAAAAGACATAGGGTGTCAGAATGGATAACAAAACAAGATCCATCTATACGCTGCCTACAAGAGACTCATTTAGACCTAAAGACACCTTCAAATTGAAAGTGAGGAGGTGGAGAAACATGTATCGTGTTAAGGATGTCAAAAGAAAGCTGGAGTAAAAACACTTATATTGGACATACTAGACTTTAAAATAAGGACTGTAAAAAGAGACAAAGGGTATTATATAATCATAAAGGGGACAATCCAACAAGAAGATACAACAATTGTAAATAGTTATGCACCCTACAAGGGAGTATCCAAATATATAAAACATAAATGAACTCATTGATAATAACACAATAATAGTAGGGGACTTTAACACCTCACTTACATCAATGGAAAGATCATCTAAACAGAAATTCAGCAAGGAAACAATGACTTTGAAAGACACCCTGGACCAGATAGACTTAACAGATATGTTCAGAACATTCTATCATAAAACAGCAGAATACACACTCTTTTCAAGTACATATGGAACATTCCCCAGAATACACCACATATTAGGTCACAAAACAAGCCTCAACAAGTACAAAAAACTGAAATCATACCATGCAACTTTCTGACCAAAACACTATGAAACTAGGAGTTGATCACACACAAAAAAAAATTCTGGAAAGACCACAAACAGCATGCTACTAAACAAGGAGTGGGTCAATCAGGAAATAAAAGGAAGAAAATTTTTAAAAATTTCCATGGAACCAAATAAAAATGAAACACAATTGCTCAAAACCTTTGGGATGCAACAAAGAGATGCTAAGAGGTAAGTATTAGCAATAGAGGCCTGCTTCAAGGAGCATGAAAATCTTAAATAATTTAACATTACACCTAAAGGAGCTAGAGAAATAACAAGAAATGAAGCCTAAAGACAGCAGAAGGAAGGAAATAATAAAGACTAGAGCAGAGGGGCACCTGGGTGGCTCAGTCAGTTAAGTGTCTGACTCTTGATTTTTGCTCAGGTCATGATCTCAGTGTCATGTGATCAAGCCCCATGTCAGGCTCTGCACTCAGTGGGGAGTATGCTTGAGATTCTCTCCCTCCCTCTGCCCCTACCCCCCCACTCTCTTTCTCTAAAATAAATAAATCTTTAAAAAAAGATTAGATCAGAAATAAATGATATAGAAACTAAAACAAAAAACAACAAAAAGCAGAACTGGGATTTATTCCTGGGCTACAAGTGTGGTTCAATATCTGTAAATCAATTAACATGATACACCACATTAGTAAAAGTAGTATAAGAACCATATGATCATATATACACCCTGATGATTATAGTAGCATTATCAACAATAGCCAAATTATTGAAAGAGCCCAAATGTTCATCAACTGATGAGCAGATAAAGAAGACATGGTGTGTGTGTGTGCATAGATAGATGATAGATAGATGGATGATAGATAGATGATAGACAGATAGATAGATAGATGATAGATAGATGATAGATAGAAGATAGATAAATAGATTATTCAGCAATCAAAAAATAATATCTTGCCATTTACAATGACATCAATAGAGCTAGTATATTATGCTAAGTGAAATAAGTCAGTCAGAGAAAGACAAATAGCATATGATTTAATTCATATGTGGAATTTAAGAAACAAAATGGATGAACTTATGGAAAGAAAAAAAGAGAGAGAGAGAAGCAAACCATAAGAGACTCATAACGATAGTGAAAAAACTGCAGGTTGAGAGAGGTGGGTGGGTGGGCTAAATGAGTGATGGGTTTTAAGGAGGGCACTTATTATGATGAGAACTGAATGTTATATGTAAATGTTGAATCACTAAATTCTACTCCTGAAACAAATATTACACTATATGTTAACTAACTAGAATTTAAATAAAAATTGAAAAGAAAAAAAAGAAATAAACCATTACAGGTGTGCACACACACACACACACACAGAGAATCATATGATCATTTCAATAGATGCAGAAAAAAAGCGTTGTGATAAAAACCCTCAATAAAGTAGGTTTTGAAAGAACAGATCTCAACATAATAAAGGCTGTATATGAAAAACCCACAGCTAATATTATCCTCAATGTGGAAAAAACTGAGAGCTTTTTCTCTACAGTCAGGAACAAGATAAGGATGTTGACTCTCAGGACTCTTATTTAACATAGTACTGAAAGTCCTAGCCACATCAATCTGACAACCAAAAAGAAATAATAGGCATCCAAATTAGCAAGGAAGAGGGAAAACTTTCACTATTTGCAGATGACAGGATACTCTCTATAGAAAACTGAAAAGACTCCACCCAAAACTTGCTAGAACTGATACACAAATTCAGTAAAGTCACAGATATAAAAATCAACATACGAAAATCTTTTGGATTTCTATACACCAATAATAAAACAGCAGAAAGAGAAATGAAGGAATCAATCCCATCTACAATTGCCCACAAAACCATAAGATGACTAGGAATAAACCTAACCAAAGAGGGGAAAGACCTATACTTTGAAAACTATAAAACACTGATGAAAGAAATTGAAGATAACACCAAGAAATGGAAAGATAATCCATGCTCATGGTTTGGAAGAACAAATATTGTCAAGGTGTCTGTACTAGCCAAAGCCATCTACACATTTAATGCAATCCCTATCAAAATACCACCAGCATTTTTTCACAGAGTTATAACCAACAATTCTAAAATTTGTATGGAACCACAAAAGACCCTAAATAACCAAAGTAATCTTGAAAAAAAAGGGCAAAGATGTAGACATCACAATTCTGGACTTCAATTTATATTACAAAGTTGTAGTGATCAAGACACTAGGCCCTGGTGTCATACACAAGTAATGAATCATGGAAATTTACATCAAAAACTAGGGATGTACTGTATGGTAACTAACATAATATAATTATAAATATTATTTTTTAAAAAAGACACTATGGTACTGGTACAAAAATAGACACACAGATTAATGGAGCAGAATAGAAAACCCAGAAATGAACCCACAACTATATGGTCAACTAATCTTGAACAAAGCAGGGAAGAATATCCAATGGGGAAAAGGACAATCTTTTCAACAAATGGTGTTGGGAAAACTGGACAGCAACATGCAAAAGAATGAAGCTAGACCACTTTCTTACACCATACAGAAAAATAAATTCCAAATGGATGAATGACCTAAATGTGAAACAGGAAACCATCACAATCCTAGAGGAGAGCACAGGCTGCAATCTCTTTGACCTTGGCTGTAGCAACTTCTTTCTAGATATGCCTTCTGAGGCAAAGGAAACAAAAGAAAAAATGAACTATTTGGACTTCAAATAAAAACTTCTGCACAGCAAATGAAACAATAAACAAAACTAAAAGGCAACCTACTGAGTGGGGGAAGATATTTGCAAATGATATATGTGATAAAGGGTTAGAATCCACAATATATAAAGAATTTATAAAAATCAACACCCAAGAAACAAATAATCTAGTTTAAAAAATGGGCAGAAGACATGAATAGACATTTTTCCAAAGAAGATATACAAATGGCCATCAGACACATGAAAAGATGCTCAACATCACTGATCATCAAGGAAATACCAATCTGAACTATAATGAGAAATTACCTCATACCTGTCAGAATCATTAAAATCAACAACACAAGAAACAACAGGTGTTGGCAAGGTTGCGGAGAAAGGGGAACCCTCTTTCACTGTTGGTGGGAATGCAAAGTGGTATCGCCACTCTGAAAAACAGTATGGAAGTTCCTCAATAAGTTAAAAATAGAGCTACCCTACAATGCAGCAATTGCACTGCTAGGTATTTACCCAAAGAATACAAAAATTCTAATTCAGAGGAATACATGCATCCTTGTGTTTATAGCAGTATTATTACAATAGCCAAGATATGGAAGAGCCCAAGTGTCCACTCACTGATGAAATTGATGAATGGATAAGGAAGAGGTGAGATATATACACACACACACACACAATGGAATTTTATTCAGCCATAAAAGAATGAAATCTTACATTTGCAAGGATATGGATAGAGGTAGAGAGTATAACACTAAATGAAATGTCAGTCAAAGACAAATACCTTATGATTTTACTCATATGTGGAATTTAAGAAACAAAGCAAAGAAGCAAAGGGGAAAAAATAAGAGAGAGAGAAACTAAGAAACAAAGTCTTAACTATAGAGAACATACTGATGGTTACCAGAAGGGAGGTAGGTGTTTGGATAGGTGAAATAAGTGATGGGGATTAAGGAGTACACTTACGACGAGCACCAGGTGTTGTATGAAAGTTTTGAATCATTATATCGTATACCTGAAACTAATATTACACTGTATATTAACTAATTAATTTAAATAAAAACTTAAAAAATAAAAAAAATCGAAATAAAAGCCAAAAATAATCCAAATGTGTATCATAATTTTCATTATAGAAACCTGCTACTAATTTGATGACCTATTCTAAGCTCAGTCAAACTTTCTGTAGCATCCATCTCACCACTTTGTGCATCATTTTCCCCTCTCCCTAAATATCTACTGTGTTTCATTACTGTTTCTCTTGCCGAGTCTGTTTAGGTCCAGCATTAACCCTATGACTTTCTCATTCTAAAAATGAGTGACAGAAGTAGTATTTGTCTCTCTAGTAGGCCAGAAAAGTGTATTTTAAAGTCTGCATTCTAGAACACACACTATTCACATTACTTTGTCAGAACAAATCATGACCCTTGTTTGGTCTTTTTTTCCCCCTTCCTTTCATTCTTCTCAATTTGTCCTCCTCTTGGCATTTTTGGCAATTTTACCTTTTTACCTTTGATCCTTCACTTTCCATTTTCATTTTCACTTTCTTTTTCATATTTAAAACAATACAAATTCATTATCATCTTATAGTTTCTGTGAGTTAAGAGTTTAGACGTTGAATAGCTGGGTTCACTTCTCAGGCCCTCATCATACCGAAATCAGTGTTGGCCAGAGCTGGGGTCTCTTCTGAGGCTCAGGTTCCTTTTTCAGGTTCATGTAGTTGTTGGCACATTTCATTTCTTTCCAGCTGTAGAACTCAAATTGGCTGCATTTCCGAAACCAGCAAGACTGGACTTTTTTTGAAACTTCCTCCATCTTTTAAATCTTTCTCTGAAACACCAGGGCCACCCAGGATTAGCTTCCTTTTGTTTATTTCAAAGTCAACAGATTCGTATTCCAAATGAGGGAGTAATATCCAATCTTGTTCACAGGTTCTATCCACACTTAATGGAAGGTAATTATATGGATTATACTCACCATAGGGAAGTCTAGGCCCTCACTAGGAGTCCAGAAATGTAACCACTCCTGAGGGAACAGAATTTTCCTAATCTGATTTGAGGGTTTTCCATTCTCTCCATCAGAAAAACATCCCCTCAACTCTTATCCAGTTACAGGAACATGTAATTTGTACTTGAAAACAATAGAGAAAACATTAAATTTTCAATGCTGGACCTTGACAGGATTTTTGAATCTGCTGTTATCAATTTTTCTTAGATTCCAGATTTTACATAGAATAATCTGCTATCCCAACTCCTAATATAGAATTGATAGGTTGCCTATTTTTTAATCTTTTGAGAAGAAGCCTCTACTATTCATTGTTCCATTCTATTTATCCATTTTTCATTCAGTAATGGCCTGAGTGTTTTTAAAGTATCTATGATTTGTTTTGTGTGAAATTTTGGAGTTATCTTTGTAATCATATCTATAACTGAAATAAGTAAGCTTTAATTGCTTTAGTCACATAAATTAAGCATCAACGTTGGTAAGTTTTGCTTCATTAATTTGTATAATATTAATCTAAGGTTATGAAAAATAGTTGTAATCACAGAATACTGAAGTACATAAATTTATCTGCTTTATTCTATTTCAACACACAGTACTTCTTTGCCCTAGAGAAATCATATAAATTTGTTTTATTTTTGGCCAGATACCATTGATTGCTTTGTAAAAAAATGTTTTTTAGAAATCTATGCAATGTAGTCTACATTTACATTTACAGATTTTTACTCTGAGCACAGCTATGGGAAAAAACTAATGTCTCAACAAAGAAGGAAACTATAATGTAGTCATAGTATCTCCATTTTAAAAATATTCTACATTAGTTTACCCATGGTACTCTTAACCATTGCTCTATTGTCCTATACCATGCATCAGTTTAATGATTATTTATGACTTAAAACTCAATTTTCTTCCTAAAGTAGTGGGAGCTAAATTTTTAAAAATAATAAAGCAATTTAATTTGAAATCAAGTAGGAAAATTCACTGTCCTTGGCAACACTGTTTTTTATCAGAGCATAGTCTACAATATGGGTTTGTTTTCTGAGTTCTTCCTAGGTAAACTCGTGTTGGTGTTGGAAAAGGTAACAATAATCATTACCATTTAAAACATATACATAGTATATGATCCTTTACATATATTATTTCTAAGTCTTACAACATCTTTGTAAAGTTGGTATTAATATTCCAGTTTTAAAAATAAGGAAGCCAGGACACAATTAATTTGCCAAATGTCGTGTACTAGAAAGTACCAAAGTCAGGATTCAAACCCAGGACTTCAAGCCCAAGTTCAACTTCATGTCCTCACTGCATTTCACTACATATCCTTTTTTTCTCTGATTAGCATTCTGCTTATATCTACACTCTACCGTTGCTAAAGGATACTGCCTATTCTTCCACTTTAATTGATTATAGTAAGCAGGGAAAAGCGAACAGCTTTGAGTTATACTGTTTGCTTGCTCAGAGGACAGGATGCCACCAGAATGTTATCACTGTCATAGCCTACCCAATTTTTCATCATTGTTCAGTTCCTATTATCAATTTTTCAGCTTTCAAATGAAAATAATCTTTCATGTAGGTTTCATGTTACAGCATCAAATGCTGTTTTCTCTCCTCACCTCAGGCTGAAACTAAATGTGTATGGAGTAGAAATTCTCTAAAAAGGGAAACTATTGACTTAAAAAAAGGGTTTTTGTTTTGTTTTGTTTTAGCTATAGTTTCTCTTTGGTAGTATTTCACTTTTATTTTGCATATTTACTTTACTTCATCACAAAGCCCATATGAAAAATTTGGGGTGTAGAGAGGCTCTTTTGTTATCCAACATAGCCATAGAGGAAAGTATTCTGTTTACTCATATACTCTTCTATCACTTTATTTTTTTAAAAGATTTTATTTATTTATATGAGAGAGAGAGAGAGCACACAGGGGGAGAATGAGAGGGAGAAGCAGGGACCCCACTGAGCAGCGAGCCCAATGCAGGGCTTGATGTGGGGCTCAAACTCAGGACCTTGAGGTCATGACCTGAGCTGAAGGCAGATGCTTAACTGACTGATCCACCCAGGCACCCCTCTTCTATCACTTTAAAGGATACCATATGAGAAATAACTATTAGTCATCAAGTTGGAATTTTAAAATGAAATAATTCCTCAATAAAAACTCACTAAACTTCATACAAAATCTCTTGGGTTTGAACAAATCTGTGTAAGTCCTGTGAGGCATAGTAGTTTATATTTGTAGAAGTCAAGCTGAAAAATATTACCTGCATACATATTTTTCTTTGCCCAAGAGAGGCTTAGAATTATCCACTCTAGATATACTCAAAGTCAGTAATGAATATATACTCTTCTTTCTCCTTTTTTCCCCTCTCCTGCCAACTCTCCAATAAGCTCCTTCTTCATGAGTTTCTTCATTCCTTTCTCTCTTTCATATTCTATTAAACTTTTGTTTGATTGGCTTATTATACTTCAATTTGTAAGGCAGTGTTTTTATTCATGGTTGAGGAATTTTAAGCATTACCAAGAAGACAGAGATTATCTATGGATTGATCCATTTGGCTTGAGAGGTGGGGTTGGTAAGAGGCTCAAATCACACCAGCAAGCAAACAAGTCCTGAAGGTCAACCTGATACATTTGGGGGGGGGGCGTTATTTGGGAGATGGAATGGGGAGTATTGTTAAACACAGACTTGTAGAGGGTCTCTCATTTTCTCTGCACGCTCAGCCAACAATTAGTGAGCTCTAACACCCAAAGGTTATATCCTTACACTGACCTATAAGAATTAGAGTTTCTGATAATTCTCTGTATACAAAATTTGAAATAGTGGTGGGAGAAATAAAAGTCCTGTGGACTTTCCATATCTCCAAAGTAAATATACCCAATGGATTATGAAGGATTAAAAAAAAAATCCTGGCAGAAAACCAACTTCATGTGGAGTAGGTTTCAAATTATTTGGGATAAACTCTGTGAAAGCATCCATAAATGTTTACTCTGTTCCAAAATCCATTATGCTAGCATTTATCGGTGTATGTCCTGGCTTCTTTGATTCTGATATATGAAAAACCTACATATTAAGGGAAATCTAAAGAATGAGTGCTTTGCTTGATTCCCTGTGTTCTTTGTCCTTTTTTTCTACTTCAAGTTCCCCACTTAGTGCATGGTGAAGTATGAAAATCTTTTAACTAAACTGAACGAAGATGCACTTCGATATATGCTAATTCCACTACGTCACTAGTTCTTGACTAAGGGTAACATGTCAGAATCACATGCTAAGATTTTTCAAAATACCCATGTCTAGACCTCAAACCAAAACTACTGAATTATAATGCCCAGAGTTTTGTTTGGAAAATTTATATTTTTTCCCAGAAATATTTTTCTAACATTTGCATAGCACTGGTTATAATATTATCTTACATTTTTATATTTAACTATTTTATATTTGGTTATTACCCACTTTCAGACTGCTTTTGTCAGTCTGCTTTTCTTTTTCTTGATTAATCTTTTACCTATCTATCTTTTTCACCATTCTTTTCAAAAAAACAGCTTTTCATTTGTAAATCATTTTGAATGCCTCTTCCATATGTTATTATTTTTTAATGTTTTTTTATTATATTATGTCAGTCACCATACAGTACATCCCCGGCTTCCGATGTAAAGTTCGATGATTCATTAGTTGCATATAACACCCAGTGCACCATACAATACGTGCCCTCCTTACTACCCATCACCAGTCTATCTCATTCCCCCACCCCCTTCCCCTCTGAAGCCCTCAGTTTGTTTCTCATAGTCCATATATTATTTATTTTTTTGAGTTTACTCTGTTGCTCTTTCCCTAGATTCCTGGATTGAATGTATATCTCAATTATTTTCAGTCTTTCCCATTTTCTGATATGTATATTCAAAGCTATAAATTTCCCATAAATTACTGTTTTAACTGAATGCCACAATTTTGAGTATTTAATAATTCCACCATCAGTTAGCTCTTTATAATATAGATTATAGATATATAATTATATCTATATATAATATAGATATATATTACATATAATATATAGATATATAATATAATTATAGATTATAGATATAATATAATTTTACATATAATTTCCTCATTAACTAGTTACTTAATCATAAAATATTTTATTATTTATTTATTTATTTATATTGACATGTGCTTTGGGGGGCTAATTTTCTATTATTGCTTTTAAGTTACTCCATTGTGCTCATATCTCACTGTCTGCATTATATCCCCTAGGATATGTATCACACAAAATACCTAAGTTTCAGGGTGAGGAGAAATATGTAATCAGCCTGCTGTATACAGTGCTATTGTCTTCCCATTCCAACTAGGTTTGAGCACTATTCTCATCACTTTCATACTGCCTGTAATATTTTCCCCCACATACATGAGCACTGATTGGAGTTAATGTGATGTTCTTGCTTTCTTCCTCCATGGTAGCAATGATATACCCAGAGCAGTATGAGGGAAAGGGGCACTACCTTCATTTGATATCTCATAGGAATCTCAAAATTAACATGACTAAAACTCAACCCTTGTTATCCTCCAAAACCTGTTCTTTATAGCCTCTTCCATTTCAATTAATGACATTTATTCTTCCAGTTAGGAAGATCAAACTTCCTAGACATCTGGATTTATCTTTTTCTCTTACTCCCCATAAACTCTGTCAGAAAATCATGTTGCCTTTAACTTAAAAATATATCCAGAATATAACATCTTCTTGCCTATCCTGAAATTGTCGTGGATCAGTGGTTCCTGTAACTGAGAGTGATTTTGCACCTCAGGATGTTTGGCAATATCTAAAGACATTTTTTGTTGTCACAACTGGGATAGTTCACTGCCCCTGGAATCTAGTAGTAGAGGACATGGATGTTTAGCAAAACATCCTACAATGCACAGAACAGTCTGCCTCCTCAAGATACACACAATAAAAAAATTATCTGTCCCAAATGTCAATAATGCTAAAGTTGAGGAAACCTGTCCTGGGCCAAGGAAATAATATTGCTCACCTGAATTATTCCAGTATCTTTCTTACTGCACCCCCTCCTATGCAGTTCCCTACCTTATTTCCCTTTGGTCTGTATTTTAAACACAAACTAGGATAATCTTGTAGAAAATTAACTCATATCATGTTACTCCCACTTTACAATCCTCCAATGGTTTCCCATATCACTTAGAGTAAAGGCCAAAGTCCTCACGTTGGCCTATAAGGCTACGCATAACCTGCCCCCACTCACCATTGTCTCTCTGACATTTTGTCATATTATTCATGTCCTCAAGAAATCTGTAACACTCACACTGGCCACCTTGCTATTTCTTGAACACATACCAGATAATCTGCCACCTCAATATATTTATTTAGCCTGGAATTCTCTTCTCATAAATATGTATGGTTCTCCCCCTCACCTGTATGTCTTTATTCAAATATCACTTCTACACAGAAGTCTTCCCTGATGACCTTATTTAAATCTTCATGTGTTTCCTACAACTCCCTGTCTTTTTCCCTTTTTTGTTTTTCTCTATATTACTTATTTTTTTTTGTTTTTTAAATGTATTTTTATTATATTATGTTAGTCACCATACAGTACATCCCTGATTTCTGATGTAAAGTTCGATGATTCATTAGTTGCATATAACACCCAGTGCACCATGGCAATACGTGCCCTCCTTACTACCCATCACCAGTCTATCCCATTCCCCCCACCCCCTTCCTCCCTGAAGCCCTCAGTTTGTTTCTCAGAGTCCATAGTCTCTCATGCTTCACTCCCCCCTCTGATTACCACCCTTTCTTTATCCCTTTCTTCCCCTACTGATCTTCCTAGTTCTTATGTTCCATAGATGAGAGAAACCATATGATAATTGTCTTTCTCTGCTTGACTTATTTCACTTAGCATTATCTCCTCCAGTGCTGTCCATGTTGCAGCAAATGTTGAGAAATCGTCCTTTCTGATAGCTGAGTAATATTACATTGTGTATATGGACCACAGCTTCTTAATCCAGTCATCTGTTGAAGCGCATCTCCGTTCCTTCCACGATTTAGCTATTGTGGACAATGCTGCTATGAACATTGGGGTGCATATGGCCCTTCTCTTCACTATGTCAGTATCTTTGGGGTAAATACCCAGTAGTGCAATGGCTGGATCATAGGGTAGCTCAATTTCTAACTTTTTAAGGGACCTCCACACTGTTTTCCAGAGTGACTGTAACAACTTGCATTCCCACCAACAATGTAGGAGGGATCCCCTTTCTCCACATCCTCTCTAGCAATTGTTGTTTCTTGCCTTGTCAATTTTTGCCATTCTAACTGGCATAAGGTGGTATCTTAGTGTGGTTTTGATTTGAATCCCTGATGGCTAATGATTTTGAACATTTTTTTCATGTGTCTGTTAGCCATTTGTATGTCATCATTGGAAAAGTGATATTACTTATTAACAAGCAACATGTTTATGTTTTACTTAGTATATATTTTTTTTTACTCCTTCTACTAGAATGTAAGTTCCATGGGTCAGGGACACTTGTTTTGTTCTCTGTTATAGCCTCAGTACTTAAAATAGGACTTGGTACATAATAGTTGTCTAAAATATACTTTTGAACAAATTCATGAATTAGAAAGTTTCCCTTGGCTTATCCTCATCTGTGGCCTTGTCTTTTACCTGCTTCAGTTCACGGTCCCCTGTAAACAGGGATGCCCACCTTTCTACCTTGGTCTTTCTTAGGATTTTTCAATATTTTTGTATTCGTTGATGTCTGCAGTTTTGAGAACTATCAGTGTCCATCTCCTTTATGTTTTGAGTTTGGAAAAAAGAGCCAAAACTGCAACTAGTTGTTTATCTTATTCAAAATTAGAATTATCTTACGTATTTTGTATCCCTCAAGTAACTCTTATGTATAGATCTAAGAGAAATACAATACATTTTGAGTATAAGAATTAATGAATAGATTAATACAATTTGAATGTAGAAAATATATTTTTCTTGATGGAGCAACTATTTTTTTCAGGAAATCTTAAAATCAATTCAGTTGCCTGGGAGAGACAATTATACAATCTCTGGGTGTGTATCAAATAATTTCTAGCATATTGGGACAATGTTCACAAAGCTTTCAGACTATTCCCCATGTTGTCATGCTATAGTACTCTGCACACTCACAAAAACATTGCTTTTCAGGCTATGGAAGATGTGGAAAATATCTGGGAATCATCTAACCAAGTTGTACCACTTAAAACTGACAAATGGCTATACTGTGCTGGACAACTGATTTCTCTTCTTAAAACTTTAAGGTCAGAGAACTGGTAGAAGCTTGGTTGGCTGTTTTTCAGTTTTACTTGAATTTTTATACTGTTGTTGTTTTAAATCATACTGATGTTCGACAAGTTCTTCAAAAATATGCATTTTGTGAATGTCCCTAATCTTTTCCTTTGAAGAATTGCTAATATTTCAGACCTGTGCCACGTAATATTGTTGAAAAGATGAAATGTCCTTTTGAATAGGATTTTTCTCTGATTTCACTTTTATTTTTTTAGCTTATTGAAGTATAATTGACAAATAAAAATTGCATATATTTAAAATGTGTAACACAATGTGTGATACATGCATACACTGTGAAATGATTTCCACAGTCAAGTGAATTAACATGTCCATTACTTTACATAGTTACCTTTTTTTTATAGTGAGAACATTTATGGTCTCCTCTCTCAGCAAATTTTTATTATACAACACAGTATTATTAACTATAGATTAGTAGTTAGATATCCAGAAATTATTCATTCTGCATAACCGGAACTTTGCTCCCTTTGACCAACATCTTCCCATTTTCCCCATTCTTCAGCTCCTGGCAACCACATTCCATTTTCTGTTTTTATGAGCTTTCTTAGATTTCACATAAGTGAGATCATGCAGTATTTATCTATATGGTTTATTTCATGTAACATAATGTCTTGGAGTTTCATCCATGTCTCATGGCAGGATTTCCTTCTTTTTAAGAATTAATAACAGTCTTTTGTATATATATGCACCACATTTTTTTCATTCATATGTCAATGAGCACTTAGATGGTTTTCTTTTCTTAGCTATAGTGAATAATGCTGCAATAAATATGAGAGTGCAGATATGTCTTCGAGCTGCTGATTTCATTTACTTTGAATATATATCCAGAAGTGGGATTGCTGGATCATAGATTTTGAAGAAACCCCATACTGTTTTCTATAAGTCGCTGTACCAATTTACATACCCAACAGTGACCAAGAATTCCTTTTTCTCCACATCTTTGACAACACTTGATATTTCTTCTTTCTCTTTTTAAAAAATTTATCTGAAAGAGAGAGAGCACACAAACAGGAGGAGAGGCAGAGGGAGAGGGAGAAGCAGACTCCCCCTCAACAGGGAACCTGAAACAGGGCTCAATCCCAGGACCCTGAAATCATGACTTGAGCCAAAGGCAGCTGCTTAACTGACTGAGCCACCCAGGCACCCCTCTTCTCTTTTTGATAAAAGCCATTCTATCAGGTGTGAGGCAATATCTCATTGTGGTTTTATTTTTTTCCTTCCAAATTTATTAAGATAAAATTGACATATTGCTCACGTTTCTGGTATACAATGTAATAATGTTTTATATGTATATATTGCAAAATGATTACTACAATAAGGTTAGGTAACACATCCATCACCTCATATAGTAACAATTTTTCAATCGTGATTTTTTTATTTGTATTTCTCTGATGATTGTGATGTTGAGCACATTTTCTTATACCTGTTGGTTATTTGTCTGATTTTTTTTTTTTTTGAGAAATGTCTATTCAGGTCATATGGGGTTTTTGTTTTGGTTTTGTTTTTTGCTTTTTTGCGGGGAATGGGTTTTTGGTTTTATTTGTTTTTTGTTTTGTTTTGTTATTGAATTGTTTGAATTCCTTATATATGTTGGATTTTAACCCCTTAATATGGTGTACAAATATTTTCTCTAATTCTATAGATTCTCTCATCATTCAATTTTTTCCTTTACTGTATAGGAGTTTTTTATTTTTATTTTTTAATAATATTTTTTATTATATTATGTTAGTCACCATACAGTGCATCCCTAGTTTTTGATGCAAAGTTCCTTGATTCATTACTTGCATATAACACCCAGTTGTATAGGAGTTTTCTAGTTGGATTCAATCTCGCTGTCCATTTTTGCTTTTGTTGTCTGTGCTTTGGGGTCATATAAAAAAATATCATTGCCCAGGACAATATAAAGAAGATTTTCCCTATCTTTTATTCTAGAAGTTTTACAGTTTAGGGTCTTAGATTTAAGTCTTTAATTCATATTGAGTTGAATTTTGTAAAAGGTATGAGATAAGGGTACGATTTTATTCTTTTGCATGCAAATATCCAGTCTTCTCAATACTATTTATTGAAGATATTATCATTTCCCATTGTGTGCTCATGACACAAATGTGTGGTTTTATTTCTGGGTTCTTTATACTGTTCCACTGGCCTATGTGTCTATTTTTATGCCAGTACCATACTGTTTTGATTACTATAGTTTGGAGTATATTTTGAATTCAGAAAGCATGATGCTTCCAGTTTTGCTCAAGGTGTTTTGGCTATTCAGAATCTTTATTGTTCCACACAAACTTTTTTTTTCTATTTCTGAAAAATGCCATTAGAATTTTGATAGAAATTATATTAAATCAGTAGATCACCTTGTGTAGTATGTACATTTTAACAATATTAATTCTACAAACTCATGAACACAAGGTCTATTTCCAATTATTTGTATCCTTTTCAATTTTTTTAAAGATTTTATTTATATATTTGACAGAGAGAGAGAGACAGAGAGTGAGAGAGGAAACACAAGCAGGGGGAGTGGGAGAGGAAGAAGCAGGCTCCCAGAGGAGGACCCTGATGCGGGGCTCGATCCCAGAACGCTGAGATCATGCCCTGAGCCAAAGGCAAATGCTTAACTACTGAGCCAACCAGGCGCCCCTCCTTTTCAATTTTTATCAAGATTTTATAGTTTTTACTGTACAGATTTCTTACCACATTAGTTGAGTTTATTTGTATTTTATTATTTTTATGCTATTACAAATTGGATTGTTTTCTTAATTTCTTTTTTTGATAATTCATTGTTAATGTATAAAACTTGACTTAATTTTGTATGTTAATTTTATATTTTGAAAATTTACTGAATTTGTTTATTAGACATAACAGTGTTCTTTTTATGGAGTATTTAGGATTTTCTATATATAATATCATCTGTAAATAGGAACAATTTTACTTCTTTCTTCCTTATTTGGATGCCTTTTACTTATTAATTTTTTCTTGTCTAATTGCTTTAGCTAAGATGATGAATAGAAGTGATGAGAGTGGGCATTTTGTCTTGTTCCTAATCTTTTAAGAAAAGATTTCAGCTTTTTACTGTTGAGTATAATCTTCACTGTGGTCTTATACACAGCTTTTATGATGTTGATATACATTCCTTCTGTATTTAATTTGTTGAGAGTTGTTACCATGAAAGAACACTATTTTTTTCAAAAGCTTTTATTGTTTTTATTGAGATAATCATATGATTTTATTTCTTCATTCCATTAATGTGAAGTATCATATTTACTTGCATATGATGAATCAACCTTGCATCTCAGGGGTAAATTCCAATTTGTCATGCTGCATGTTTATTTTATGTGCTGTTGAATTCTGTTTGCTAATATTTCATTGAAGATTTTTATATTTATCTTCATCAAGGATATTGGCTTGTAGTTACCTCTGCTTTTAATGTTGTTATCTCACTTTTGCATGAGGTTAATGCTTATGAAATGAGTTTGGGAGTATTTCCCCATCTTCATATTTTGGAAGAGTTTGAGAAAGATTGACATTAATTCTTTATTTGGTAAAATTCAGCTGTGGAGCTATCTAGTCCTAAGCTTTTCTTTATTGTGAGGTTTTTATTTATTGAATTAATCCCCTTATGCATTACTGACCTTTTCAGATTTTCTATTTCATTGTGATTCAGTCTTGGTAGTTTGGGTATTTCTAGGAGCTTATCAATGTCTTCTAGGTTGTCCAATTTGTTGGACTGTAATTGTTCACAGTAGCCTCTTATTATCCTTTGTATTTATGTGGCATCAATTCTAATGTCTCCTCTTTAATTTATAATTTTGCTCATTTGAGTCCTCCCTTTTTTCCCCTTTGGTTAGTTTAGCTAAAGGTTTGTCAATTTGTTTACTATTTCACAAAAACCAACTACTAGTTTCAATGATTTTTCTGTTGTCTTTCTAGTCTCTATTTCATTTATTTTGATGTGTTCTTTGTTATTTCTTTCTTTCTGCTGACCCTGGGCTTAATTTGTTCTTTATATAATTCTCTGAAGTATAAAATTACATTTTTTGAGATTTTTCTTTCCTCTTAGCATAGGCATTTACTGCTATACACTTCTCTCTTAGAACTGCTTTTGCTGCATCCCGTAAGTTTTGGTATGTTGTATTTTCATTTTCATTTGTTTCAAGATATGCTCTGATATTGATGAAGAATAATTGGAAGGCAGGCAAGCAGGTACAGGGGGCCCTGCCTGAAGAGGAAACCACCCTTAAAAGGATTTTACACCAACCTGGAAGGAGCCCTCTACCCTTTCCCATAGGATAGAGAGGTGACAAAAATCTGATTGGATGACAGGTGCAGGGAGGGTTAATCAGATTGAAAGAGCCCTCGAAGAAGCCCATAAAACCCCTAGACTTAGAAACTCCTGTGGCAACACCTTCAGGTCCCCTCCCTCCTTGGGAACTTTGTACTATCACTTTGCTATCGCTCAGTAAACCTTGTTTTGCTCCCCACCACTCTGTCTGGTCTACCTCTTCATTCTTCAAAGTGGTGTGACCAAGATACCATGGACACCAACGGAGAAAATAATCTTGCAACAATATGCCTTTTTATTTGTTCTTTGACACATTGTTTAGTAATTTTTTTTAATTTCCACATTTTAGTGAATTTTTGTTTTTCTCTTATTATTAATTTCTAGTTTCAGACCTTTGTGATCAGAAAAGATACTAGATATGATTTTAATATTAAATTTGTCAAGGCTTTGCTTTGTAGCCCCTAGAGAATGCTCCTTGTGCACTTGAGAAGAATGTGTATTCTGGTGCTGTTGAATCGAATGTTCTGTATATGTCTGTTGGGTCCATTTGGTCTATTGTGTTGTTCAAGTCTGCTGTTTTTTTTTTACTGATTTTCTGACTGGATAATCTATCCATTGTTGAAAATAGAACATTGAAGTTCCCTACTGTTATTTTATTATTGTCTTTCTCCTTCAGCTGTATTAACATTTGTTTTATATATTTAGGTGCTCCAATGTTGGGTGCATATATGTTTACAATTGTTATGTCCTCTCAATGAATTAATCCCTTTATCATACAGTGAACTTCGTTGTCTTTTTTAACAGTTTTTGACTTAAATTCTGTTTTATCTGATGTATGCATAGCTACCCCTCCTCTTTTGGTTATGATTCACATGGGATATCTTTTTCTATCCCTTTACTTTTAGCCTAAGTGTGTACTTAAAGCTGAAATGAGTTCCTTGTAGGCAGCATATCCTTGGATCTGGGTTGTTTGTCTGTTTTTTTACTTTTTCAGCTACTTATGTCTTTTCTTTGAGGATTTAATCCATTTACATTTTAAGTCATTACTGATAGATAAAGACAGGCTTACTATTGCCATTTTATTAAATGTTTTTTGACTATTTTGTAGTTTCTTTTTTCCTTTCTTTTTCTCTTGCTATCTTCTTTTGTGATTTGATGATAGTGCCCTGTAATGATTCTTTTCTCTTTAAATTTCCTGTATCTATAGAAGATTTTATTTTGTGGTTACCCGGAAGCTTACATAAAAATTTTATAGTAATAAGAGTTTATTTTATACTGTTAACAATGTAACTTCAATCACATATAAAAAAGTACACTTTTACTCCCTCTCCCATTTAATGCTATTGATATCAAAATTTTAGTGTTTTACATTATGCATTGAGTACCAAATTATTGTAACCCTAGTTATTTTAATATTTCTAACTTTTAACTTTTATACTAAAGTTAAAGTAGACTTATGCAACACCATTTCAGCATTAGAATATTTTGAGTTTATACATACTTTTGTTAGTTTTATCCTTTTATATGTTTTCATGTTAGTTATTACTATTATTTCAACTTAAAGAACTATTTTTAACACATCTTCTAAAACAGATCTAGTGGTGATTAACTCTTTTAGTTTTTGTTTTTCTTGAAAAATCTGTATCTCTTCTTTTTTCTGAAAGACAATTTTGTAAAGTATGCTTTGTTGGCAGTGTTTTACTTTCAGCACTTTTAATATATCATCCTGCTTTCTTGGCATGCAAGATTTCTGTTGAGAAATCCATTAACAGCCTTATGGGGATTACCTTTCATATGATAAGTCACTTCTCTTGCTCTTTCCAAAAATTTGTCTTTGATTTTTGATAATTTAATTATAATGTGTCTTGGTATAAAATTCTTTGGATTTAAACTATTTAAGGTCCTTTGAGGCTCATGAACCTGGATATTCATATCCTTCTCAAAATTTGGGAAGATTTGGTGATTATTTTTTAAAATATTCTTGGTACTTTTCTCAGTTTCTCTTCTCCTTCTGAGACTTTCATAATATATACATATATATATATATACACATACACACACACACATATATATTCATAAATCTCATACATTCCTACACTCTTTCTTTCCTTTTTTTTTTAAGATTTTATTTATTTGACAGAGAGAGACAGTAAGAAAGGGAACACAAGAAGGGGGAGTGGGAGAGGGAGAAGCAAGCTTCCTGCCAAGCAGGGAGCCAGCCTAATGTGGGGCTTGATCCCACGACCCTGGGATCATGACCAGACCCAAAGGCAGATGTTTAATGGCTGAGCCACGGAGGCACCTCTTTCTTTCCTTTTTTTCCTGACTAGATCATATAAAATGATTTGATTTTGGGAGGAGTTAAGATGGCAGAGGAGTAGGGGACCCCTTTTTCAGCTGGTCCCCTGAGTTGAGCTGGATATGTACCAGACCAGCAGGAACATCCACGGAATCAGCCTGAGACACAGTAAGATACATCTGGATCTCTACAAATGAACATCTCCAGTGCTGAGTATTTAGGTATGAAGCGGGAAGCCAGGAAACTGCGCAAAGATATTGGAAGATAAACAGAAAGGGGAGGAAGCCGCCATGTCAGGGCCCCGGGAAATGGTAGCCACCTGCATGGGGGAGCAGGCAGACCTTGGACCCACACCCTTGAGACAGCAGACTGAGACCGTGAGCTGGGGGCACGCGCTACCAAGCATCTCATGGAACTCCAGAACTCCGGTGTGCTCACTGGATCCAGACTGAGACCAGGAGCTCCGGGAGCATGCACGGGGAGGCTGACAGCTGGTGGGGTTAGAAACACGAAGGACAGAGATGTGCCAGCCCTGGAAGTGAGGGCTGGGATGCCGGGTGTGGGGCTCACAGCCCGGGATGCTGCAGGGTTGAGCAGCACCAACAGAAACAGAGTTAATGGCCAGAACATCAGTGGAGAATGGTCCACGATCCCTCTGTTCTGAGACAGAGGTTGAATTTCGACCGCTGCTGCTCTGACTCTCAGAAGAGGCACAGCAGACCGCCAGGGAAAGCTGCCAGAGAACAAAAGCCAGGAAATACCCGGCTCACAGGGTGCCCATCCCCATCCCCCCTCGCAGGGGACATGGAGATTCTACCCAAACAGGGTTTCCTGAGTACTGGCGTGGCAGGCCCTTCCCCCAGAAGGCAGGCTGAAAAATCAAGAAGCCCACAACCCAGAGCGCCTGAGTGGTGCAGTCATTAAGTGCCTGTCTTCAGATTAGGGTGTGATCACAGCGTTCTGGAAAGGAGTCCCTCATCGGGCTTCTCCGCTGGGAGCCTGCTTCTTCCTCTCTCACTCCCCTGCTTGGGTTCCCTTTCTTGCTGACTGTCTGTCTCCCTCAAAGAAATAAATAAAATCTTTAAAGAAGAAGCCCACATCCCTAAGATCCCTATAAAAAAAAGGACTCATGGCCTGGGTCCCAGTCAATAATCTGGGCTCTGTACAACCCCACAATGTCTCCTCATCAGAATGACGAGAAGAAAAAGTCCCCCCCAGCAAAGAAAAGATAATGAGTCTGTGGCATCTGCCACAGAATTAATACATATGGATGTATCCAAATTATCAGAAATGGAATTCAGAGCAACAATGGTCAAGATGATGAGTAGACTTGAAAAAAGTATTAACGAAAATGTTACTGAGAATATAGAATCCTTAAGGGCAGAAATGAGAGTGAATCTGACAGAAATTAAAAATTCTATAAGCCAAATGCAGTCAAAACTAGAGGCTCTGACGGCCAGGGTCACCGACTCAGAGGAACGCATTAGTGAATTGGAGGATGGGTTAGTAGAAGAAAAAACGAAAATAGAAGCTGGTCTTAAAAAAATCCATGCCCACGAAAGTAGATTACGGGAGATTACTGACTCTATGAAACAATCCAATGTCAGAATCATCGGCATCCCCGAGGGGGTGGAGAAAAACAGAGGTCTAGAAGAGATATTTGAACAAATTGTAGCTGAAAACTTCCCTAATCTAGCAAGGGAAACAAACATCCATGTCCAAGAGGCAGAGAGGACCCCATCCAAGCTCAACCACGACAAACCTACGCCACGTAACGTCATAGTGCACTTCGCAAATATTAGATTCAAGGATACAGTATTGAAACTGGCCAGGGCAATGAAATTTCTCACGTACTAAGGCAAAGATATTAGAATTACGTCAGCCCTGTCTACAGAGACCCAAAATGAGAGAAAGTCTTAGGGGGACATTTTTAAAGCTCTTTTAGAGAAAAACATGCAGCCAAGGATCCTTTTCCAGCCAGGCTGTCATTCAGAATTGATGGAGAAATAAAGATGTTCCAGAATCGCCAGTCATTAACCAATTTTGTAACCATGAAACCAGCCCTACAGGAGATATTAAGGGGGGTTCTATAAAGGTAAAAAGGCCCCAAGAGTGATACAGAGCGGAAAGTCACAACCGATACAAACAAAGACTTTACTGGCAACATGACATCATTAAAATTCTAACTCTCAGTTCTCAGTGCCAATGTAAATGGTTTACACTCTCCCATAAAAAGCCACAGGTTTGCAGATTGGATAAAAAGACATGACCCATCCATTTGCTATCTACAAGAGACTCATTTTGAACCAGATACATTCAGACGTAGAGTAAGGGGATGGAGTACCATCTTCCACGCAAATGGACCTCAAAAGATCGCTGGAGTAGCAATTCTCACATCAGATAGACTGGATTTTAAACTAGAGGCTATAGAGACAGACACAGAAGGGCACTATATTATTCTTCAAGGAGGTATTCAACAAGTGGATATGACAATTTTAAATATATATGCCTCCAAAAGGGGAGCAGCAAGATACACAGGCCACCTCTTAACCAAAATAAAGAGACATATAGATAAAAACACAGTAATAGTAGGGGACCTCAACACCCCACTATCAGAAATAGACAGAACACCCTGGCAAAAACAAAGCAAAGAATCAAAGGCTTTGAATGCCGTACTTGATGAGTTGGACCTCATAGATATAAATAACACTACACCCCAGAACCAAAGAATACTCATTCTATTCTAATGCCCATGGAACATTCTCAAGAATAGATCACGCTCTGGGACACAAAACAGGTCTCAACCAATACCAAAGATTGAAATTATCCCATGCATATTCTCAGACCACAATGCTCTGAAATTGGAACTCTACCACAAGGAAAAACCTGGAAGAAACTGAAACACTTGGAGACTAAGAACCATCCTGCTCAAGAATGACTCGATAAACCAGGAAATCAAAAAGCAATTTAAACAATTTATGGAGACCAATGAGAATGAAAACACAATGGTCCAAAACCTATGGGATACTGCAAAGGCAGTCCTAGGGGGATATACATATAGCCATCCAGCCTCATCAAAAGAATAGAAAAATCTAAAATGCAGTTTTTATATTCTCACCTCAAGAAGCTGGAACAGCAACAGAGGGACAGGCCTAACCCACTCACGAGGAAGCAGTCGACCAAAATTGGAGCAGAAATCAATGAATTGGAAACCAGAAGTATATTAGAGCAAATCAACAGGACTAGAAGCTGGTTCTTTGAGAGAATCCATAAAATTGGCAGACCACTGGCAAGACTTATCCAAAATCAAAGAGAAAGGACCAAAATTATTAAAATTATGAATGAAAAAGGGGAGGTCACGACCAACAACATTGAAATTAGAAGGATTATTAGAAATTTTTATCAACAGCTATATGCCAAAAAACTAAGCAATCTGGAAGAGATGGAGGACTTCCCGGAAACCTATAAACTACCAAGACTGAAACAGGAAGAAATAGATTTCTTAAACAGGCCAATTAACTATGAAGAAATTGAGTCAGTGATAAACAACCTTCCAAATAATAAAACTCCAGGCCCAGACGGTTTTCCTGGGGAATTCTACCAAACATTCAAAGAAGAAATAATACCTATTCTCNTGAAGAAATAATACCTATTGTCCTAAAGCTATTTCAAAAAATAGAAACAGAAGGAAAGCTACAAGCTCATTCTACAAGGCTAATATTACCTTGATCCCCAAACCAGGCAAAGACCCCACCAAAAAGGAGAATTACAGACCGATTTCCTAATGAATATGGATGCCAAAATCCTCAAAAAGATCCTTGCTAATAGAATCCAAGAGTATATTAAAAGGATTATCCATCATGATCAAGTGGAATTCATACCTGGGATGCAAGCATGGTTCGATATTCACAATTCAATCAGNTCATTAGTCATCAGGGAAATTCAAATCAAAACCACACTGAGATACCACCTNTGCCAGTTACAATAGCAAAAATAGACAAGGCAAGAAACAACAATTGTTGGAGTGGATGTGGAGAAAGGGGATCCCTCCTACATTGTTGGTGGGAATGCAGGTTGGTACAGCCACTCTGGAAAACAGTGTGGAGGTCCCTTAAATTGTTAAAAATTGAGCTACCCTATGACCCAGCCATTGCACTACTGGGTGTTTAACCCAAAGATACAGACGTAGTGAAGAGAAGGGCCATATGCACCCCAATGTTCATAGCAGCATTTTCCACAATAGCTAAATCGTGGAAGGAGCCGAGATGCCCTTCAACAGATGACTGGATTAAGAAGCTGTGGTCCATATATACAATGGAATATTACTTAGCTATCAGAAAGAACAAATTCTCAACATTTGCTGCAACATGGATGGCACTGGAGGAAGTAATGCTAACTGAAATAAGTCAAGCAGAGAAAGACAATTATCTTATGATTTCTCTCATCTATGGAACATAAGAACTAGGATGATCGGTAGGGGAAGAAAGGGATAAAGAAAGGGGTGGTAATCAGAAGGGGGAATGAAACATGAAAGACTATGGACTATGAGAAACAACCTGAAGACTTCAGAGGGGAGGGGGTTAGGGGAATGGGATAGACTGGTGATGGGTAGTAAGGAGGGCACGTATTGCATGGTGCACTGGGTGTTATANTTGCATGGTGTAGGGTGTTATATGCAACTAATGAAGCATCGAACTTTGCATCCGAATCCGGGGATGTACGGTATGGTGACTAACATAATTTAAAAAATCATTAAAAAATTAAAAAAAATTAAGAAAAAGAATGAAAAAAATAAAAATTAAAAAATAAAATAAAAATGATTTGATTTTGAGTTTTCCATTCTTTTTAAGATTTTATTTATTTATTTGACAGACAGAGAGACAGTGAGAGAGGGAACACAAGCAGGGGAGTGGGAGAAGGAGAGGCAGGCTGCCAAATGAGCAGGGACCCCAAAAGGGGCTAGACCCCAGGACCCTGGGATCATGACCTGAGCTGAAGGCAGATGCTTAACAGCTGAGCCACCCAGGTGCCCCTTGAGTCTATACATTCTTTCTTTTGTTTGATCAAATCTGCTGTTTAACCTCTGTACTGCATTTTTAATTTCATTCTTTGTATTCTTCAGCTCCAGAATTTCTATGTGGTTCCTTTCAATGATTTCTCTTTGTTGAAATTCTTCTTTGTTTGTTTATTTTTTTTTTATGTTTTCATTGAGGTGTTTGTGTTTTCTTATTGCTTGCTGAGTTTTATTAAAATGATTTTTTTGAATTGTCATGCAGTTCATAGATCTTCATTTTTTTGTGGTTGGTTATTGAAAATATTATAGTGCTCCTTTAATGGTGTCATGTTTCCTTGATTTTTAATGTTCTTTGACCTCTTGTTGCTGTCTTCACAATTAATGAACCAGTCACTTCCTATAGTCTTTACTGACTGTTTTTGGGAGAGAAAGACTTTATCATTAGAAAGCCTGGATAAAGACTCTGGGTTTCTCACAGAACTTTATGGATGCACCCAATCCAATTTTCTTGCCCCTTTTTGGGGAGGAAGTCTTAGGATTTTATGCCTATTCTTTTTTTTTATAATAATATTTTTTTTATTTTATTATGTTAGTCACCATACAGTACATCCCTGGTTTTTGATGTAAAGTTCGAACTTTGTGCCTATTCTTGATCCTGTAATGTCAGACCATAATCTGAGAGTTTCTTATGTATTTTACCTGAGGTATTGCCCTGAAGTTTTCAAGGTTAAGTGCCTACTATCACCCCAGCAGTGTAAACTAACCATCTACATGTGTTCATTCATAATCTTCAGAGGCTCACATATGCCACTGTAAGAGTGCACAGAGAGCTGTGGCTATGTGAGAAGAAGGGGCACATATAGCAGTGTGATTGCATGTGGTCTAGATTGGGTAATCCACAGATGATGCATCCTACAATGTTCATGAGCAGGCCTTTTGGTGGTATTGTGAGACAGTTAGTAGAAACTGGACATTTATTGAGTTCTGCACCCCGGTTACTATAAGTCCTTGCCCTTTTCCCTGCTTTTAGATTCTTCCAGACTATACAGCCTAGGCAATCCCTTCAATGTTCTGGGTTAGGTGAGAAAGCATTGGTTCTCTTGAACAACGTCCAACATGGCTGGGGGAGCCTGGCATTAACTACACTGTTATTTTCTTTTGTGAAAAGTTGGAAGCTGAGAGAATATCTCTTGACACTAACCCATGCTGCCTTTGGAGACAGATACAGTGAGTAAAGTAAAACTATTATTGTAACTCTTCTCAATGTATGTCTTCTTAAATTATTTTTTGTTGTTGTTGTTCCAACAGGATGCTAGAACCTCTCTGCTGGACTACCAGGGCCCCATAAAGATACTCCTGTCCATAATTGGTTGTAAGATTTGGTGTTTTTGTAGAAGGACAGGTCTGAAAACTCTTATGTCACCATCTTGCTGATTTTGCTCCTTAAGCAGGATTTCTAAACTAAACTAGAAAGTGGACTCATACACAATCTAAATTCAATATTTTAGACTCCAGTAGTGAAGAAAAAGAAGAGAGGAAAGGAGAGCAGCATGATCTCAATGGCTGTCATGAAGAAGAGGAACAAGAAATGGGTTTGAAAAAGATTCTTTGATGTGGCAAATTTTTTAAAACACTGCACAATAATAATTCACATATATATGCAAACCAAATATATTGTTTTGTGCTTGACACTACAGATTTTGAAATGGCATACAAAACACAAAGAGCAAGAGATGTAAAGGTTCAATGAACTCTTTCTTTACTTATTTTCTATATGATGTTTTTGTTAAAAAGGAGGTTAAGAGGGTTGGGTGAGGAGAGTATTTTCCTTCTGTTATTTCCCATTATACTGTTTTCTTGTATTTAAGAAGGTATGAAGTGACTTTTCTATTTCACTACACAGAGCCAAGGTTTTAAATACAATACTAAGTCATTAAATGCCAACTTTGGACAAAAATGTTTCTTTATGTCTTCCTTTTAGACCTTTGAAAAGGAGCTTTAAATTGTTACCAGATTCAAAACTGCACCACTTCAAATTAAACTAAAGCCAATTAAGCTAGAATGCAAAGTTAATCCAAAAATACAATTAGCACTGCATCCGGGAAGAGGGTTACACTATAAGCAAGAAATGTTAATAAATGACACACTAAAATTTTATAAGGAGAGGAGAGGTAGATTGGCCATGAGGTAAGCACAATAACATTGTAAAGCTGCAATATAAATACATAGAGCTGTGGTTGATGTTTTATAACAAATTTTAATTTTAAAATGCTGTATTAGAATTACTATGTCTTAGACAAGTTATACATCCATGTAGATCTGGGGCCATGGAAATGTATTTAAAATATGTGTGCAGCAGTTTGCAGACTTCAAGAGCAATCTGTTAGAAATGAAATTATTGCAAGTAGTAGCATAGTAACTAAAGAGAGGAAGAAGAAGAAGAAGAAGAAGAAGAAGAAGAAGAAGAAGAAGAAGAAGAAGAAGAAGAAGAAGAAAAGAAGGAGGAGGAGGAGGAAAGAGGGTGGGAAGAGAAGAAGAGACTATACTGTGCCTTAAATTATTTGAAAATCATTCTTTTAAAGTAAAAATCCTATTTTAATCTTGGTATTTTGTAATCCAATTGGCATGATGAGCTTGTGTGATTAAAAAGATATCGCTGCCTAGGAAATCAGTGTTGTAGTCCACATCTGATAGTAAATAGGTATGCAAATTTAGATAAATTATTTTGCCTCTTCTAGTTGCTTTATTCAACTGTAAAATGAAAGGAGTAAGTTTGATAAATTTTTAGGGTCCTTTAACCTTTAAAGTTCTAGGTGTCTAATAAGAACTTTAAAAATTTATTTTATGGGTCTTATTATTTTTAGATCTAGAATCAAAATTTTCCAACCAATTTGATTAAAGATTGATCAAGGGCACATAAAATTTAACATATGTCCAGTCTATACCTAATTCTCTTAATGAAGATGCTCTGTTCCATGAGAATATGAAGTTAATTCACACGGATGGTATAGTTTGATGTTTCCTTAAGAAAGTCATTTGTACATCTGAAACTTCTATAACACTGTATGTTAATTATACTTCAATAAACAATAAACAAAATTAATTAATTTTTAAAATACTCATTTATCAATTTTTATCATTTATTCTATATGTAAATAATAGCCATCATATTATAATGGTGTAAATATATTTACCTTTTCTACTCAATTTTCCTTGGGATAATTGAATTATGATAAATGTACACTGATATGTTTCATAATCATTTAAGTGGATAATCTTCTTTCATGTATTCAATTATTAATTCAATAAATATTTATGAAATGACAATGAAATATCAGGCAACATTTCAGCCACTAAAGATTCCACAGTTTAAAAAAGCCAGTGCTCTAAGAATAGAAAAGTAAACCAATGAAGCATAGTAGATATCATAGATGTGGCACCACAGAGCAGTGGTAAAAGTGTTGTTAATAATTAGTTCTGTGAAAATTGATTATATATATAGAAAAAATGAATTAGTTCCCAACTTCAAATCACACACTAGAAAACAATAAATCAACTACATTCAAACTAATAATTCCTGTTCATGAAACAAGATGGATCTTAAATAAGAGTGATAAATAAGCTACCAAGTGGCAGAAGATACTTTTAAAATCTAAAGTAGTAAGGATTAGTATACAGATTATATAATAAATAAATATACAAATAAAAACAAGATTATCAGTATATCTGAATAGGTGTTTCATAAAAGAAGACAACCACATGGCCCACAATGATATAGAAAAAGATACTCAATTTCATTAGCCATTACATAAACAAATTTTAAATAACAAACATTATAATTCTGCCACCAGACTTGACGTTATTAATTATACAGACTGACAATATTAAAGATTAAACGTTTGCAAGAATATAAAGCAGTGGGAACTATTGTATAGTTCTGGGGAGAGTACAGTTTGATAAAATCATTTAAGAAAATTGATATTATCTACTAAGTTTGAAGATATACATACATATGATCTAGCAAGTCCATTCCTAATTATATTATATTTCAGAGAAACTCATGCTCATGTGTGACTGGATACATGTACGATAATGTTGATAGTAACCTTATTTGTAATAATCCAAAAATAAGAACAATCCTATGTCCATCAACAAAAAAATGGATAAATTAATTTTGGTATATTCATTTAGTGGACTACTCTACAGCAACAAGAATCAATAAACTACAATGTTGTAGTGGATGAATCTCAGAAAGGCAATTAAAAAAAGAATACAATGAATTTCTATTTATATATATTGTAAAAACAGGCAAAGGCAAACCGGCAAACCATGTTATTTGGGGATGCATGCATATGTGGTGAGACTACAATGTATAGCAGAAAAGTGATTGTAATAAAACTCAGGATGGTTATGTATGCCTACAGAGGAATGTTGTTTTGATAAGGAAAAAGTGGATATGGAGAGACAGGGGACTGTATCTGGAGTACTGATAAAATTCTTTTGTTGTTGTTGTCGTTGTTACTTTTACCTGGGTTGTGGTTACATTAGTTATCACTTTGTAAATATTTGTTAAGTTATGCTTTTATGTTTCATTCACTTTTCTGTGTCCATATATATTTATAAAGACAGAAAGAATGAAAGAATGAAAAGAGTGCATATGTAGAAAATTTTTTCAAATACGTTTTCTCTAAAGAGGAGCAGAGATAAGTCATAATAGCTGGAGTACTGGGCAAGATCAAGGAAAGAATTTAAGCCAGGGGGGAGGGGTTATTACATGTTTATAGGCATCTGGCAATGAAGCAGGAGAGTGGGAGCAATTTATTACACGTAGGAAAAGACAACGACAGAAAAAATACATAGATGGGAAGTTGAAATCTAATGCATAGTGGAATGATTGTCTTTATCAAGATGTTAAGAGAGTTCATCCACAATAACAGGATAAAATTGTAATGGAAGCACAGAAGAAAGTAGTTTGGCATATTTAAAAGTGGGTTGGGTTTTTTGTTTTTGTTTTTTATGTTTCTCTTCTCATATCCTCAATTTCCCTATAAAATCAGAACACCATCTGAGATTCAGGAGAGTTGGAAAAAGTGATAGATATTTGAGGCAAGCTAAGTAATCCATGAAAGTGAGAAAAAAATGACTTAGAAATTGGAGTAGGGGCACCTGAGTAACTCATTCAGTTAACCCTTTGCCTTCCGCTCAGGTCATGATCTCAGGGTCCTGGGATGGAGCCCCACATTGGGCTCCTCACTCAGCTGGGAGTCTGCTTCTACCTCTCCCTCTGCCCCTTCCCCCACTTCTGCTCCCTCTCTCTCTCTGTCACTCTCTCTCAAGTAAATATAAATTTTTTAAAAAAAATAAAATGAGTTAGAATTTTCAGGCTTATTTGAAATTAGTGCTTTTGATTTTTAAGTAAAAGCAGTTACATTGTGGGATTTCTTTTCTAATCATGGCAATGTCCTTCCATGGTCTGCAGTTTAATAGACAAGAAAGACAGCTAACACATATGTAAATCATCTAATAAAAAAAAACTCATGTGTTGAAGAATCTGTGTATAACAAGAATACGTACTGGTGAAAATTTCTAGCAGTTTTTTTTTCCTCCTTAAGTGTTATTAAAAGCTAGAATGTTACTGAAAACATTAATCCTACTTAACAAGCTTTGGTTTTTCTTCCACTTTTATTATACTCTCTAGGTGATCTCATCCAACCCTATCTATGTATTCAACCACAACCTATGCACAGATCACTTCTGAAATCTCAAAACCCATCTTCTTCCTGTGTTCTCTATCTCAATTACTAGAAACATCACTTATCTAGTCATTCAAATAAAAATCTTGGATATCATCTAGGATTCTTGTTTCCTTCATCTCTGCATCCAACCCCTAAATTATGCTAGTTTTAACTCTATAACATTTCCCAGGACAAAATGTAATCAAGGAGATCAATTAAGAAGCTATACAAATAAAGTTGGAAAAAAAATAGTAGCTTGAACTAACAAGATAACAGATTAAAGAAGCATAAGGAGGTAAAATCTCCAAGTATTAGTAAGCAGATTTTAGAGGTATAGAAAAATTCCCAAGACTTGATAATTAAATACTGAGGCTAAAGGCGAGGGGAATGTCAAGAAAGACTGGCAGTTTTCTTGCTTGACCTTACTGAATGATTGGACATGCCATTCACCAGACAGAGAATACTAGGAAGGGTATTGGAGACCTTCAGATGGTGGGTATCATAAATTTGGCTTTGTATTTTATTGAGTTTGAGATGGCAAGTTGGGGTACTAAGTAGGCAGCTGGATGTGCTGTCTGGCACTCGAAGAAGGCTGAAATTGAGATTCTTGTTTATAAGCATTGACGTTTTAGGGCGTAGATGACATTACTTAAAAAGAGAGTAAAGTGTAAGATGAGAAGGCAAAAAAAAATCAAGCCTTGGGGAACACCACCCATTAAGATCAGATAGTAAGCAATAAGTCTGGAAAGGAGATAGACATGGAGCAGCCAAATATGTAAGAGGAAAACCAAGAGAGTATTATGTCTTGGAAGCCAAAAAATAATTTTTCAAGAAATAATGAATGTGCAACAGTATGAAATGTTGCTGAGAGATCAAGTAAATTGAGGACTGAAAAATATCTGCTCACTTATTGATCTGGAAGTCATGGTGATATTAAACAAGAGATGGTTGGTAGAATCCAGATTGGACAAATCAAAGAATGAGTGGGAGTTGAGGAAATGGAGGCACTTTCACCTTTTGAGAAGTTTGACTGCGAAGAGAAGGTCAGTAATTATAAATTTACAGATATCCATCTTCCCTTTGGTAGATTTTCAAGCTGCGCTACTGAGGTGCAGGTATATAAAATGTAAATAAACAAGGCTCATCCAATTTAGGACTTTGTTAGATGGTGTGAATGAAAGACAGAAATCAAGTGAGTTTGGAGTATTGGTAAGAGTGTTACTAAAATTATGAATCATGGACTCAAAGCTGGATATGAAGGAGAGTAAATAAAAATTATATCTGATGGAATGGAATAGAATGGAAGGATCAGTGAACCATGAAGTTGAAGTTCTGGTCAGAAAGCAAAATCATTTGATCAGTGATAGTGGGGGTGGTAGCTATAGGGACTATTAAGATCCAAGGTGTGACAGTGAGAACAAATTGCTGAAAGAAAATTGAGAACTCAATGGAGGTGAGGAAGTCAAAGAACTGAAAGACTTGTTAAGTCATCAGGGATGACATCTGAAGTAGAGATGGAGGAAAGACTGAACCATTTAATAAAATAATTACTAAATGCTGGAAGAGTGTGTAGGTGGAGAACTGGATAGTGTGCATCTCAAAGGAGCAGGGAGTTTTTTGTTATTGTTCTATTTTTCTTTTTTCAAGATATTTGGAGCCTTTGGAGACCAAGGGAAACACCCAACCTCCAGAGGCATATAGGGAGTGAGAGAAACAAAATCACTGTTCAAGGGGGTTGCAAGGTCAGGCAGCTGAGTTGTTAGGGGAAAGCCCAGTTCCAGTTCATGGAGGGAATCCTTAGAGAAGTGGTTAAAAATGAGAGAAATACTGCAGATTATAAAACTGAAGTTCTGGAAGGCACATTGGAATGGTTTGGAAAGTGAAGGAATGATTTGGAGTGGGATTATGATTGTGCCAGAGAGCCTCAAATGGCCAGAAGGGTTTATGCTTTAGATGTTGAATGATAAAGACAGGGCTAGAGGAAGGTGTACTGAGTCTCTGGGCTTTTTGAGTACATGATCTGTGGGCTGAGTAGTCAGAGGGCTTGTCTCACTTGTCCAGGGTGATGGCACCCCCAGAAGATGTAGTTTCTAAGACTGCAAATTCTGGCTGACAACAAATCTTGAACTTTCAGACATACTCTCTGGTCCAGAGTATGTTTTTAATTACTCAAAGATACCATATTGTCTTGCCTCAAGGACTTTGCACATGCTATTCCCTCTGTCTGGAATACTCTTTAGTCCTCTGTCTATGTCTCTACATCACCTTTAACTTTTCTCACTAAGCACTTACCAACAACAACATCTTAGTTTGTGTGTCCCCTTCACCAGACAGTGAGAGCTGCAAGGGAGGAGATTCTTTTTCTACTGTTATAGCCCCACAACCTAGCAGAAGACCTGACAAAAGTAGTTGCTCAAAAATTTTGTTGAATGAATGCATGAATGAAGGAGTATGTTAAGAAAAGTGGTAGGCATATTTACTCATCCATAAACAGACATCCAGCACATACGAGGCACCTGCTAGTGGTATAGTACCCCCACTGAACTAACAGATGGGGAAAACAGACTCATACCTGAAGAAGGACTCTTATTCCAGGCAGGGGTGGGAAGGAGTTTACAAAAATACCCCTCTCAAAGATAGCAATAAGCCAAGAAAAGGTGACTCCTTTCAAGAAGGATGGGTCCCTGGTCTAGTGATCAAAATATTTTTCTCTTTTTGGTGGATTCAGAAACTGAACTTCTGCACCCGGAACAAATGTATGATGCTGGATCCTTAAATTATTAGAAATAATCTAACTTCAGCCCAAGCATCAGTTCCTCTGTAAATTCCCCCACACATGTGCCCCCTCTGTCCAAAACAAGTGGTAGAAAACTTTCTCCTTTGTTCCCCCTGAGCACAACATAAAACCTTTTATTACAGCACTTACCACATTACTGTAATTATCTGTTTTCCCCACTAGGCTTTCTGTATCTTTAAGGCAGTCAGGATTGAGGCTCTATTTTAATTTGTGTCTCTGGGACTTAAAAACTAACACTGTAAATTGATGAATAAATAAGACCTCCATTAGTAGGAATTATTTTTCTAATTAATCGATCACTATGCATTCCCACTGAGATTAAAAAGTGGCCAAGGGATGAAAGCACACCACTAACAAACTTGTGGGTGGAAGGGTGGGTGTGGAAAGATAATGAAAAGGCCTTTTAAATGGAAGATGAGAGACATGGTGTCCTATCTCTTTTCTTTTTTTTAAATTTTTTTTATTATATTATGTTAGTCATCATACAGTACACCCCTGGTTTTTGATGTAAAGTTCCATGATTCATTAGTTGCGTATAACACCCAGTGCACCATGCAATATGTGCCCTCCTTATTACCCATCACCAGCCTATCCCATTCCCCCACCCCTTCTCCCCTGAAGCCCTCAGTTTGCCACTTACCAGATTTGCGATTTTGAATTCCTTACATCACATATAATGATTCTAATTTCTTCACCAGTAAAATGTGGAAGAATAGACTAACTGATTTCTTCAGTCGAGCCTTTACCTATCATGCTGGAATTATCATTTTGGCTTACTCTGGAATGTTAGAAGGAGAAAGCAGTTAGCTTAGTGTTTGAACAGATATTTTTGAATTAAAATAAATATGACTACCTTAAGGTTTTGATAACTCACCAGTATAATTGAAGTATCTCATCTAAATATAGTATTGAATGATGATCAGTTTTGCTATGAATAAACTGGTTTTGTTATACATTGTAAAATTATTGTTTTGGTTTTTTTCACCCAGTTTGAAATTGATCACTAAATTGATTTGTCTTAATTCATGAGGGCATGTAACAGAGACTCAGTGCCTAGGCTATTTGAATAATTGGATTATTTGATAGCTTCTCTTCTCTACCATGGCTTCAGAGTTTGTCATAGAGACTATGAGGAGTGAAGTAATACATAAAGGCAGACACAAGTCACAATACAGCCATCTTTGGAAGTCTAGTAACATTTAGATTATACATTTGCAGAGGTTCCAGCTGGTTCTGAAGGTGGCAAGCAGTTATTATTGAAATAAGGCCACCTCATTTCCTCTTTTTATCTGCATTTAATATAATAAATACCTCTAACCCACACACGTTTGTTTATTGTTTAGAAATTACAGACTCAATTCCACTGAGTACCATTTTCTGCCATAGGGTCAATAGACTTAAAAAGTAAAATTTTGTTTTGCACTTTCATAATATATTTCTATATTATACTAGTAGTAAATTTAACTCTCACAAAAGAAAGAAGAAATAAAGTTTGTGAGAAAAACCTATCACTATTGCTAAAATTTCTCATAACCACTCAAATATTGAGGAGCAAGGGAAGAAGTTTATGGAGGAATTGAAAGGTCAAAATAGTTTATTGGGTTTCATAATGCAGGTGCAAAATGGTGTATAACAAATTGTGACCACAGGAATTTAAAGCTTTAGTGTTCCTGAAATATCTAGTTTCCTTTTCCCTTACTGGAGTGTTGGGGAAATCAGCCTACCTATACATTAATACTGCCAGGGGACACTGGTTCAAAACTTTTAAAAATCAAGGTTTAGTATTTTTCAGGAGCCAAGTCCTTCCATCCAGAAATTCTAATTGTGCAAACCTAATCAAAGGGGATAGAACAATGTGCTGAAAATAATTTGTAGAAAAATAGTATTTGAAATTACATTCGTGATTAAAAAAAGAGAGCTACTCTTTTCAATAACTGGCATAAAATTAAGTTAACAGCACTACATTTATGAAGGAATATTGTTCATCCGTTAAAATAATTTATTTGCTTATTCATTTATACACATCTTTCAAATATGAACTTGAATATGTTTACATAAATACAGGTAATAGTATAAAAATGTTATCTTCATTAAATTTAACTATGACGGCTATGTTGTAATAATACAACTTTAAGTGGAAATTGATATAAAGGTACATACGCAACTGGACTACATGTCTAACTAGAAACATATTGAGAAGAACATATTTTTTCTATAGATTTTGTTTATTTATTTGACAGAGAGAAAGACAGCCAGCAAGAGAGGGAATACAAGCCGGGGGAGTGGGAGAGGAGGAATCAGGCTCCCAGCAGAGGAGCCTGATGTGGGGCTCAATCCCAGAACTCTGGGATCACGCCCTGAGCCGAAGGCAGGCACTTAACAATTGAGCCACCCAGGCACCCCTGAGAAGAAAATATTAATAGTGACTTTTTGTAATGGCAATATTATTGATAAATTTCCCCCTTCTCCCTTTTCCCCAAACATTTTCAATGTTTTACATTGTGTATATACATATGTGTTTTACATGTGTGTATATATACATGTAAATATACATATATATAATGTATCTATCCACACACTGCTGTCCACTGAAAAATATATCTTAAAAATACATAAATTGAAACTATATCAAACAAAAAAGATTTAAATGTCTTGCTTGTTATGGTCTTGGCAGATCAAAGGCCGGTTCTTATCAATATGGAACTTTCAAAAATTATATCTAGGGTAGTTACTTGCAATGATCCATTTGCATTAAAAGTACTTGCTGATGGGGAAGAACTTACTACTGCCATTCTATTCCTTGTTTTTTTGTGTTTTGTAACATTTTTGTCCCCTTTTCCCTCTCTTGCTCTCCTCCTTCCTTTTTGTTGTTGTTGTGACATGCTTTGATTCCTTTCTCATTTTCTTTTCTGTATCTTCTATTGATATATTCTTTGTGGTTACAATGGGACTTACATAAAACATCTTTCAGCAATCCATTTGAAGTTGATAGTGACTTAAATTCGATCACATAAAAACATTTACTCTTTTACTTTTCACTTTGTACACACACTTTGTGTTATTGACACCAAAAATTACATCATCTATATTATATACATGTTGTGTATTTATTAAGATATCTTATACTGTGCATACATTAACATATTTTGTCATAGTTATTTTTATGCTTTTGTCTTTTAACTTCTTTATCAGAATTAAAAGTGATTTTCACACTATTGTTAGATTATAGCACTATATTAAGTCTATATATTTAATTTTACAAGCAAACTTTATTTATTGTCTTTCTGTTGTTTCAAGTTTTTATTTAAATTCCAGTTAGAGATAATGCTAAGTGAAATAAGTCAAGCAGAGAAAGACAATTATCTTATGGTTTCTCTCATCTATGGAACATAAGAACTAGGAAGATCAGTAGGGGAAGAAAGGGATAAAGAAAGGGGGGGGTAATCAGAAGGGGGAAAGAAGCATGAGAGACTATGGACTCTGAGAAACAAACTGAGGGCTTCAGAGGGAAGGGGGTTGGGGGAATGGGATAGAGTGGTGATGGGTAGTAAGGAGGGCACATATTGCATGGTGCACTGGGTGTTATACGCAACTAATGAATCATTGGACTTTACATCAAAAATAAATAAATAAATAAATAAATTTTTTTTAAAAAAAGCATTCATTGGCAAACTTTAAATAAATAAATAAATAAATAAATAAATAAATAAATAGATACATAAATTCCAGTTAGTTAACATACAGTGTAATATTAATTTCAGGTTTGGGATTTAGTGATTCATAATGTACATACAACACCCAGGGCTCATCTAAAGAGCCCTCCTTAATACCCATCACCCATTTAACCCATCCCCCTGCCCTCTTTCCCTCCAGCAACCTTGTTTGTTTCCTGTAGTTAAGAGTCTGTTTTATGGTTTGTGTCTGTCTCTTTTTTCCCCTATGTTCATCTGTTTTGTTTGTTAAATTCCAATAAGAGGGAAATTATATAGTATTTTTTTCTCCACTTACTCATTTCACTTAGCATAATACTCTCTACCTACTTCCATGTCTTTGCAAATGGCAAGACTTCATCATTTTTGATGGCTAAGTAATATTTTATTGTGTATACATCATGTATTTTTTAATTATCATGTTCATTTACCCAGCATATAGTACATCATTCATTTTTAATGTAGTGTTCAATGATTCATTAGTTATGTATAACACCCAGTACTCATCACCACATGTGCCCTCCTTAATACCCATCACATGGTTACCCCACCCCCCACCCACTCCCTTCTGTAATCCTCAGTTTGATTCCCACAGTCCATAGTCTCTCATGGTTTGTCTCCCTCTCTGATTTCTACCCATTTGTTTTTCCCTCCCTTCCCCTATGGTTCTCTGAACTATTCCTTATATTCCACATATGAATGAAATCATATGATAATTGTCTTTCTCTGCTTGACTTATTTCACTTAGCATAATCCCCTCCAGGTCCATCCATGTCGATGTAAATGGTGGGTAATCATCCTTTCTGATGGCTGAGAAATATTCCATCGTATATATGAACCACATCTTCTTTATCCATACATCTGTTGAAGGACAGCTTCGCTGCTTCCACAGTCTGGCTATTGTGGACATTGCTGCTATGAACATTGGGGTGCATATGCCCCTTCTTTTCACTATGTCTGTATCTTTGAGGTAAAATACCTAGTAGTACAATTGCTGGGTCATAGGTAGCTCTATTTTTAAAATCTTGAGGAACCTCCATACTGTTTTCCAGAGTGGCTGTACCAGCTTGCATTCCCACCAACAGTGTAAGAGGGTTCCCCTTTCTCCACATCCTCGCCAACAATTGTTGTCACCTGTTTTGTTAATTTTTGCCATTCTAACTGATGTAAGGTGGTATCTCATTGTGGTTTTGGTTTGTATTTCCCTGATGGCTAGTGATGTTGAACAGTCTGTCATGTGTCTGTTAGCCATTTGTATGTCTTCTTTAGAGAAGTGTCAGTTCATGTCTTCTGCCCATTTTTTTGGCTGGATTGTTTGTTTTTTGGGTGTTCAGTTTGAGAAGTTCTTTATACATCTTAGATACCGGCCCTTTACCTGTGATGTCATTTGCAAATACCTTCTCCCATTCCGTGGGTTGCCTCTTAGTTTAGTTGACTGTTTCCCTTTTGCTGTGCTTAAGCTTTTTATCTTCATAAAGTCCCAATAGGTCATTTTTGCTTTTGTTTCCCTTGCTTTTAGAGACATCTCTTGAAAGAGGCCACTGTGGGCGGTGTCAAAGAGGTTACTGCCTATAATCTCCTCCAGGATTTGGATGGATTCCTGTCTCACATTTAGGTCTTTCATCCATTTTGAGTTTATCTTTGTATATGGTGTAAGAGAATGGTCCAGTTTCATTCTTCTGTGTGTGGTTGTCCAATTATCTCAGCACCATTTATTGAAGAGACTGTCTTTTTTCCACTGGATATTCTTTTCTGATTAGTCAAAGACTAATTGACCAAAGTTGAGGGTCCATATCTGGGCTCTCTATTCTGTTCCACTGGTCTATGTCTCTGTTTTTGTGCCAATACCATGCTGTCTTGATGATCACAGCTTGAAGTCAGGCATTGTGATGCTCCCAGCTTTCATTTTCTTTTTCAATAATCCCCTGGTAATTCAAGGTTTTTTCTGGTTCCATACAAATTTTAGGATTATTTGTTCCAGCTCAGTGAAAAATGTCAATGGTATTTTGACCTCTTCTTTTTAAAAAGATTTTATTTATTTATTTATTTATTTATTTATTTATTTATTTGAGAGAGAGAGAGTGAGTGAGTGAGCAGGGGGAGGGGCAGAGGGAGAGGGAGAGATAATCTGAAGCAGGCTCCACACTGAATGTAGAGCCCAATGTGGGCTTGATTCCATGACCACAAGATCATGAAACAAGCTAAAACCAAGGGTTGGACGCTTAACCTAACAGAGTTACCCAAGTGTCCCCACCACTTTTTTTATTCATTCAACAGTGGTTGGACATTTGGGTTCTTTCCATAATATGGCTGTTGTTGATAATGCTACTGTAAACATCGGGATGCATGTATCCCTTCAGATCAGTATTTTGGTTTACTTTGGGTAAATACCTAGTAGTGCAATTGCTAGGTCATAGGTAGTTTTATTTTTCAATTTTTGAGGAATTTCCTACTGTTTATCAGAGTGGCTGCATGAGATTACATTCGCACCAACACTGTAAGAGGGTTCCGCCTTCTCTATATTGTTGCCAACATCTGTTGTTTCCTGTGTTGTTAATTTTAGCCATCTGACCGGTGTGAAGTGATGTCTCATTGTAGTTTTGATTTGTATTTCCATGATTATTGGTGATATTGAGCATCTTTTTGTGTGCCTGTCAGTCATCTGGACGTCTTTGGAAAAATGTCTATTCATGTCTTCTGCCTATTTCTTACCTGGATTATTTGTTTTTTGGAGGGTATTGAGTTTTATAAGGTTTTTATATATTTCTGATACCAGGCCTTTATCAAATATGTCATTTGTAGCTATCTTCTCCCATTTTGAAGGCTGCCTTTTACTTTTGTTGATTGTTTTCTTCACTGTGCAGAAGCTTTTTATGTTGATGAAGTTAGTTGTTTTGCTTTTCTTTCCATTGTCTCTGGAGATGTGTCTAGTAAGAAGTTGCTACAATCAGTGCCAAAGAAGTTGATGTCTTTGTTCTTTTCTAGGGTTTTGATGGTTTCCTGTCTCACATTTAGGACTTTCATCCATTTTGAATTTATTTTTGTGTATGTTGTAAAGAAAGTGGTCTAGTTTCATTCTTTTGCATGTTGCTATCCAGTTTTCCTTACACCATTTGCTGAATACACTCTCTTTTCCCATTGGATATTCTTTCCTACTTTGTCTAAGGTTAGTTGACCAAAGAGTTGTGGGTCCATTTCTGGTCCCTGGCTTGTTCGTGACCATAGAAGAAATGCTCTCAATTCTTTCTCATTGAGAATGATATTAGCTGTGGATTTTTTTGTTTGTTTGTTTTGGTTTTGGTTTTGGTTTTGTTTGTTTGTTTGTTTTTGGTATATGGATGTTATTTTTTCTCTTTTTTAATAATAATTTTATTATGTTATGTCACTATACAATACATCCTTAGTTTTTGATGTAGTGTTCCATGATTCATTATTTGTGTATAACACCCAGTGCTCCATGCAATATGTGCCCTCCTTAATATTCATCACTGGCCTATCCCAATCCCCCAACCCCCTCCTCTCTGAAGCCCTCAGTTTTGTATATGGGTATTATGATGTTGAGGTATGTTCCCTCTAAACCTACCTTCCACAACATGGCTCCTTCTCTCCCTTTAGTTCTGCAGTTCATTTTGTCAGTCGTCAGATTAATTTCTTGGTTATTTAGAAGGATTTGATATTCATCTAGCTGTTTTTGAAGAATGAGGCAACCTAGGGTCTTCCTACTACTCCACCATCTTAGCTCCTCCTCCAGTAAAGCTTTATTCTTTCATATGCTTTTGTATTGCTCTATAATGTCCTTTCATTTCAGCTTGAAAAATTCCCTTAAGATTTCTTATAAAGCAAGTCTAATAGTGATGAATTCCCTCAGATTTGTTTATTTGGACAGGCTTTGTATCGCCTTCATTTTTGAAGAATGGTTTTGCCAGATGTAGTGCTCTTTGTTGGCATTTTTTTTTTCTTCTATTAGTTTGAATATCACACCTGACTCCCTTCTGGCCTATGTGGTTTTTGCTGAGAAATCCACTAATAGTTTTGTGGTGGCTCTCTTAAGTGTGATGAGTTACTTTATTTAATGCTGTTTTGAAATTCTTTCTGTCATTGACTTAACAATTTGAGTGAAATGCTCATTGACTTTTAACAATTTGAGTGTAAGGTATCTTGGTGTGGTCTTCTTTGGTTCTTCCTAGTTGGGTCTGCTAGGCATGTAGAGTCTGGATGTTTATTACCTCCTCCAGATTTAAAAAGTTTTGTTCTGTTATATTCTCAAATAATTTTTTTTCACCTATATCTCTTTCTTCAGGAAAGAATTTTTTTCCCCTCAAAAGCTTATTTAAAAGTGATCTGTGAGGGCGCCTGGGTGGCACAGCGGTTAAGTGTCTGCCTTCGGCTCAGGGCGTGATCCCGGTGTTATGGGATCGAGCCCCACGTCAGGCTCTTCCGCTATGAGCCTGCTTCTTCCTCTCCCACTCCCCCTGCTTGTGTTCCCTCTCTCGCTGGCTGTCTCTATCTCTGTCGAATAAATAAAAAATAAAATCTTTAAAAAAAAAGTGATCTGTGTCTTGGGGCACCTGGGTGGCTCAGTCGTTAACATCTGCCTTCTGCTCAGGGCATGATCCTGGAGTTCTGGGATCGAGCCCCATGTCAGGCTCTTCTGCTGGGAGCCTGCTTCTTTCCCTCCCACTCCTCCTGCTTGTGTTCCCTCTCTCACTGGCTCTCTCTCTGTCAAATGAATAAATAAAACCTTAAAAAAAAGTGATCTGTGTCTTGCAAGTCATACCAAATTTTTGGTAGTCATAGAGTATTCTGGAAAACACCAAAAGCATGTTGATTCATTTTATGTGCAACAGCAATGGCTTGCTTTATACTAAACTGTAAAATTAAGTGGAAGCTTGCAGAGTGATGCATTCGCTAAATATTTATATTTGATGAATTTTTCATAATGATATATTCTGAGTACAGGGAAACACACAACTATTTCTAGATTCAGTCAGCTACAACTTAGCAATATTGTCCAGAACATGAGTGATTTATAGTTTGTAGAATATAGGTCCTTTACGTCTCTGGTTATGTTAATTCCAATGTAATGTATAGTTTTTGGTGCTATTGTAAATGGGATGGATTCCCTAATTTCTCCTTCTTCAGTCCCGTTATTCGTGTATAGAAATGCAACTGACTTCTGCGCATTGATTTTGTATCCCACCACATTACTGAATTGCTCTATAACTTCTAATAGTTTGGGAGTGGGATTCTTTTGGGTTTTCCATATAGAGTATCATGTCATCTGCAAAGAGAGACATTTTGACTTCTTCTCTGCCGATTTGGATACATTTGATCCCTTTTTGTTGTCTGATTGCTGTTGCAAGGACTTCTAATACTCTGTTGAATTAAGTGGCGAGAGTGGGCATTCGTGTCATGTTCCTGATCTTAAGGGAAAGGCTTCCAGCTTTTCCCCATTGAGAATAATATTTGCTGTAGGCTTTTCATAGATGGCTTTTATGAGATCGAGAAATGTACCCTCTATTCTTACACTCTGAAGGGTTTTAGTCAGGAAAGGATGCTGTATTTTGTCAAATGCTTTTTCTGCATCAATTGAGAGGATCATATGGTTCCTGAGACTTTTCTTGTTGATATGATGTATCACGCTGATTGATTTGCGAATGTTGAACCACGCTTGCATCCCAGGTATGAATCCCACTTTGTCATGATGGATAGTTCTTTTAATGTACTGTTGGATTCTATTAGCCAGGATCTTGTTGAGGATTTTGGCGTCCATATTCATTAGGGAAATCGGTCTGTAATTCTCCTTTTTGATGGGGTCTTTGCCTGGTTTGGGGATCAAGGTAATATTGGCCTCATAGAATGAGTTTGGTAGCTTTCCTTCTGTTTCTATTTTTTGAAATAGCTTTAGGAGAATAGGTATTATTTCTTCTTTGAATGTTTGGTAAAATTCCCCAGGAAAGCTGTATGGGCCTGGAGTTTTGTTATTTGGAAGGTTGTTTATCACTGACTCAATCTCTTAATAATTAATTGGCCTGTTTAAGAAATGAATTTCTTCCTGTTTCAGTCTTGGTAGTTTATAGGTTTCCAGGAAGGCTTCCATCTCTTCCAGATTGCTTAGTTTTTTTGGCATATAGCTGTTGATAATAGTTTCTAATAATCCTTCCAATTTCATTGGTGTTGGTCGTGACCTCTCCTTTTTCATTCATAATTTTATTAATTTGGGTCCTTTCTCTTTCGTTTTGGATAAGTCTTGCCAGTGGTCTGTCAATTTTATGGATTCTCTCAAAGAACCAGCTTCTAGTCCTGTTGATCTGCTCTACTGTACTTCTGGTTTCTAATTCATTGATTACTGCTCTATTTTGGTCAACTGCTTCCTTGTGAGTGGATTAGACCTTTCCCTCTGTTGCTGTTCCAGCTTCTTGAGGTGAGAATATAAAAACTGCATTTTACATTTTTGTATTCTTTTGAGTGAGGCTTGGATGGCTATGTATTTCCCCCTTAGGACTGCCTTTGCAGTATCCCATAGGTTTTGACCATTGTGTTTTCATTCTCATTGGTCTCCATAAATTGTTTAAATTGCTTTTTGATTTCCTGGTTTATGGAGTCATTCCTGAGCAGGATCGTTCTTAGTCTCCAAGTGTTTGANCAAGTGTTTGAGTTTCTTCCAGGTTTTTCCTTGTGGTTGAGTTCCAATTCCAGAGCGTTGTGGTCTGAGAATATGCAGGGGATAATTTTGATCTTTTGGTATCAGTTGAGACCTGTTTTGTGTCCCAGAACATGATCTATTCTTGAGAATGTTCCATGGGCATTAGAATAGAATGAGTATTCTTTGGTTCTGTGGTGTAGGGTTCTAATATATATCTATGAGGTCCAACTCGTCGAGTATGGCATTCAAAGCCTTTGATTCTTTGCTTAGTCTTTGCCAGGGTGTTCTATTTCTGATAGTGGGGTGTTGAGGTCCCCTATTATTAATATATTTTTATCTATATGTCTCTTTATAGTGGTTAAGAGTTGGCTTGTGTATCTTGCTGCTCCCCTGTTGGGGGCATATATATTTATAATTGTCANTGTCATATCCACTTGTTAGATACATCCTTTAAGAATAGTATTGTGCCCTTCTGTGTCTCTAACTATAGTCCTTAGTTTAAAATCCAAACTATCTGATATGAGAATTGCCACCCCAGCTTTCTTTTGAGGTCCATTTGCATGAAAGATGGTACCCCATCCCTTTACTGACAGTCTGAATGTATCTTTGGGTTCAAAATGAGTCTCTTGTAGGCAGCAGATGGATGGGTCATTTCTTTATCCAATCTGCAACCCTGTGGCATTTTATGGGAGCATTCAAGCCATTTAGATTGATAGAGATTATTGAGAGATATTATTTTAATGATGCCATGTTGCCAGTAAACACAAGTCATGCTTCCAATGGATTTGGTATTATTCTCAGGCTACCTGGTGCAACACTAACTAAAATAATAAAACAACTTTTTTTTTTACTTAGGTTTGTGATACTATTTTGTAGGTATAAAAGAAAAGAGATACTTAGTACTTTAGATTCAGGTTCAATATTTTGAAGTTCCTATTATGTGTCTGACCTTGATTATAATAGTAAAATAAAATGCTTGTATGAATGAATGAGAGGCATATCATGTGCAAATAAGTAAGCTTATTGAAAATACTTAAAAAGTATTTAACATTATCCAAGTAATTAATTGAATATTTGTTTAATAAAAGACTCTATGAAACTTAAAATAGTTTAAGACAATTAATAGTCACTAATTTAAGCATTATATAATGTGCAAATGTAAATATAAGCAAGGCAATTTTTAGATAAGTTGACAAATAATGATGCCCCCAATTGTTCTTAATTCCTTACATATAAAAATATATCACTTAGCTTTACTAAGAAAATTGGGAATCCTCCAACTACCTCCCAACCCCTGCCAACTACCATTATTTATGTCTCTTGAATTTGACTCTTCAGTGTACTTCATGTAAGTTGTGTCATATAATACTGTTTTTCGTGACTGTCTTATTTCATTTAGGATAATTTCTTTAGTGTCCCTTCATGTTGTAACATGTATTAGAATTCCCTTCTTTTGGGGGGCTGAATAATATTGCATTTAATGTAATACCATATTTTGTTCATGCATTCATCCACTGATGGGTACTTGGATTTTTCTACCTTTGGCTATTGTAAATAATGCTACTATGAACATGTGTGAACAAATACATCTTTGAGAACATGCATTCAGTTCTTTTGGATATATACCCAGAAGCAGAATTTCTGGATCATGCAGTAGTTCTTTTATTTTTTTGAGGAACCACTATCCTCCATAGCAGCTATACCATTTTATATTCTTGCCAACAATGCACAAAGGGTTCCAATTTCAACAAATCTTCACCAATACTTTTTTTTTTTCTTTTGCTGCTTGTGCTTTTGGTATCACATCCAAGTAATCATTGCAAAATCAATCATGTAGTTCTTCCCCTATGTTTTCTAAGAGTTATATTGTTTTATCTCTTACATTCAAGTCTTTGACACATTTTGAGTTAGGTTTTGTCGATGTTGTAAGGGAAGGATCCAACTTCATTTTCTGCATGTGGCTATCCAGTTTTTCCAATACAATTTGTTGAATACTTCTTTGAGTTTCTGAACACATAAGGTTAACTCTTGCTTCAGGGCCTTTGTACTTACTCTTTCACTTGAAAAGTTCTGGCTCTAGATATTCAACAAGTTGGTTCCATCTTATCAGAAAGGTTCAATTAAAATATCACATCCTCAGATAAGCTTCCTGTTCTCAGAAAGGCCCTCTATCATCATCCTAGCATATCACTATTATGTTACCTAATTTTCCTGTCTTCATAAAATTTTTACCATCAAAATGTCATATTAAATTATTTAAGTTTTTGTAGCCTTCTCTAATCTCCTCACCCCATCTCCATAGAATGTAAGCTTCATGAGATCAGGGACCCTGCTCATGTAGGTCATTCCTGTGAAACTAATGGTAAGAACAAGAGGCTGGCAACTATATGAGATCAATAAATGTTGAATTCTCAATGAATTATCATTGTCAATAATAAACTATTAAATGTCTTGCTGCTTCAGCATTTGTTGAAATGCTATCGAAAACTGAATGAATCAACGTTGGATGCAGATTCACAATATTATCCAAAATGTGCATCCATCTTTATCCTTTATATATTAAAAATTTTGATTTATCATCAAAACAAAATTCAAGGGACAAAAAATATAATACAAAGGAAAGTACTTGCTATTTCCTTTTCAGTGTGCCTCTTTTTCCTTTGTCCCATTACTTTTAAAGAAAATGCCATATGCTGTAAAGTTTAATGGGATGGCAAAATGACATGAATGTAAATTGGTCTGCATTATTTAGAAAATACATCATTTGGTGATGTAGCTTCCCTGAAAGATGTTTTAGAAAGTGTTTTTTGTATATTTACTAGAAATACTAATTTAAATTGGGCCATATTTCCCAACAGGGTGCAGATATGATTTTCAGCCAGAACAGTTATCAGAGTATATTGTTTCAGGCTATTTATTCAAGAAGAGAGAATAGAGGACAATTCTCCAATGGGAATGAAAAAAAAAATTGCATAATGATGTCATAAAACATTAACTTAACAGTAGGAAGTAGCACTTATGAACCACTGTAAGTTCTGTTCTCTTGGGTTTAATTTCTTTTACAACCATAATAAATATAATAGATACATAATTTCTTTATTGAGTCAAAAATTGTATTTGTTTTCAAAAACTAGCAATCTTCTACTGGCACAGCAAAACACTCACAGAGACCCATAGACCACATGTATGCAAAATACATGAAGTATCTGGCATATTTTTTTTAATTAAAATACTCTGAGGGCTTTACCTCTTAGGCAATTATTTGGAGATTATACACCTATTGAATCTCAGAATGCCAGGATGTGCGTAAATCCTAAGAAAATACTAGATATGAAAACATAACCTCTATTTGAATAGGTGTATAAGATGACAAATGGTAGAAAGGTTTTCACTCTGAATGAAAAAATGTCCTGCTTATCTGAATGTCTTCAAGGTAGAATGAAGCACAAATGTGTTGTCTCTTTCTGTCTGCCTTAGATATAGCAGCTGATGATGATCACATATACTCTCTTTTTCTCAGAAATCTCAGTGCTGGGATCCCTTAAGCTTTCAAGGTGAGTTTCTCTGCAAGTCTGAGTACCACAGATTTCAAATTTCACATTATCACTGGAAGACATTCTTAGATCCTTAAACATTTTAGTACTTTAGTAAAGTCCCCCTTTCCATGAGAGTTAAAGATAATATTCTACCCTTCATTATTTAAAACTTTTATTCATAGTGTTTGATTTCTTCTTTAAAAAAATGACTTCACATCACTAACACTTCCAGTATCTCAACTGATTGCCCATTTTAGTTGATTTTAATTAAATCTTCTCTTTTTAGCCCTCCCCCTTCTTTTTTTTTTTTTTGGCTCTGCTATTGATGGAGATGGAATACAGATATATAGTGTTCTCTGTATAACAGAACTTCATGCACTTTAAACCCATTATTAAGTTTCCCCTTAGACTTTTCTACTTCAGCCAAAATAACTTTCATTATTTACACCTGTTCCCATGACTTATTTCCCAAAATTCGGAATATTTTCAGAATTATTTTAATTACATATTTGAGTTTTCTAAACCTACAACATCTTTTTAAAATGTTGAATAGATATAGGATGCTTTTACCATGGTATATTTTTAGTAGTATAACTACAAAACTTTGCCAAATGGTCCCATATCTATACGTAATTATTGATAACATTTATTCATTCATTGAAAAGGAGTTTTATTGTCCTTTCCATCTTTTTTTTTAAAGATTTTATTTTTTATTTATTCGACAGAGATAGAGACAGCCAGCGAGAGAGGGAACACAAGCAGGGGGAGTGGGAGAGGAAGAAGCAGGCTCATAGCAGAGGAGCCTGATGTGGGGCTCGATCCCACAACGCCGGGATCACGCCCTGAGCCGAAGGCAGATGCTTAACCACTGTGCCACCCAGGTGCCCCCCTTTCCATCTTTTTAACTGATTCAATTATGCCAATTATCCATCTTGGAAATTATTTAGCTTCCTCCAGTGATATCAGTAGACATTCACTTCATTCCATGCCTTATTTCTGAATCAGAAGGGACTTAAACCTGCCTTACTTACATGTTCCATTTCACCTAGCTCATCAGTATGAAAGAAATTACTAGAGAAAATTGTGAACAATCATGTTCTGGCTCAGCATTTGACTAATAAAATAATTTTCTTTATTATGGACATATATACATGGGCATAAACTTTATAAATAAACATACTTATTTGTAGAATTTGAAGAGAATGGATAAATATATCACTAGAAGTATTGCTTAAACAGATAATGGTGATATTATATTTCTGAGAAAAATTTGCAACAAGGTGTATTCATCAAGAAAGATACTGTCTTAGTCCTGGGAATGCTACCAATGTGGGTTTCTAGGGTTAAATGTCAAGTGTTTTATTACAGCACAGAGTTGGCAACACCTCAGTTTTAAGTCTGTCCCCTAGTCAGCTAATAGGTTATATTAGTGGTATTCACTGGCTTACATGTGGGAATGATTGTCTTCATTATAAGAAAAGAGAAAACAGAAACATAAAAGAGTAACTTTCATGAAAAATGTGATCCCTCTGGTCTGCTTAGTCATCTCAAAATGCCTCCTTGAAGTCACAAAGGGAAGTCGGTAGAAAGTGTAGATGATTCTCTTGTCCAGTAGTTCAAAGGCCTACAAAAACAAGCTGCATTAATGTAGCTTCATTAATATGGGAAGGTAGCTTCATCAATTTGGAAAAATGCAATAGTGAAGCTGTGAAGCCACCTTAATGGAGTGCAAATCCCAACCCTGTCATTACTGATACTTTGGGAAATTTTCTTATTTATCTTCCCTCACACTTATCTTTTGCAAAATTGGTATTTTAAAAAAGTGCCCGATTCAAAGCTTTACTATGAGGATGAAAGAGAACAATTATTGCAAAGTCCTAAGAGTAGCATCTAGCCCATATTACAAACTATGAGGAATTATTAAATAAAACTTCTTGCAAGGCTTGCAGTTATGCTTCTAAGCAGGAATATCTCATACATGCTAGAAGCTCCATAGTTAAAGTTCACAATAGACACATAGAACATTCAAAGATGGAAAAAAAACTTCAGAACTTTTTGGTAGAATAGTTTGCAAAATATCTTTTTTAGCAGCAAATCCTGGTTTTAGGTGAAACTTTTTGTAGAACCCCAATTTATAATAGATAAAAGCAAAGTTGAATTGATTGAAATAAGAATGGTGCATTCTTCCTGTCTTGGCAAAAATAAAGGCCTAAATCCTCTTAAAAACAAAAGGCTCTGGGGTGCCTGGGTGGCTCAGTCATTAAGCGTCTGCCTTCGGCTCAGGGCATGATCCCGGGGTCCTGGGATCCAGCCCCACATCAGACTCCTCCACTGGGATCCTGCTTCTTCCTCTCCCACTCCCCCTGCTTGTGTTCCCTCTCTCACTGCTTGTCTTTCACTCTGTCAAATAAATAAATAAAATTTTTTTGAAAGGCTCATAAAATGTACGACACTAACCGTAAACCATTATGTAAACTATGGACTTTGGTTGATTATGATATGTCAATATAGGTTCACCAATTGTAACAAATGTACCACTCTGGTGGAAGATGTTGCTAATGGGGGAGGCTATGCATGTGTGGGAGCAGAGGCATATGCAAAATCTTTATCTTTGCCTCAATTTTGCCATCAACCTTAAACTAATTTATAAATGTCTGAATAATATATATATATATATACACAAACAAACAACAAACAAAACAAAAAACATTCTGTATTGACAGACTTGTCTACTCTTTAGGTGCCATCATCCAAATAAGTAGCTTCCAGGACAAGTGAATAGTCAACTTCAATGACCCATTCTCTCCAGGTGGCAATAGAGCCTTATGCAATGAGTAAAAATGTTTATCTTTCACAGACCTAGAAGCCAGAATGAGTTTTTTAGTCATCTGATCATGGACCAAGCCCCAGAGGAAATGCTTTCCATTTTCGGGCTTTTATTCCTAAATTATACTATTTTACCATTTTAAAGTGTGCAATTCAGTATCTTTATGTACACTCACAGTGTCACACAACTATCACTACTATCTAATTTTGGAACATTTTCATCATCCCCCAAAGAAACCCTGAACTCATGAAAGAGTCACTCCTCACCCTCCATGTCCTCTCTCTAGCTCCTGGCAATCACTAATCTGTTTTATGTCTCTATAGATTTGCCTATTCTGGACACTTCAATTAAATGGAATCATACAATATATGGTTTTTGTTTCTGGCTTCCTTTACTTAGCTTATAATGTTTGAAAAGTTAATCCATGTTGTAGTATCTCCATTCTTTTATAGGAATATATAATATTCCACTATGTGGATATGTAACATTTTGTTTAGCAGCTGATGGACATTTGGTTTGTTTCCACCCTTTGGCAATAATGAAAAGTGCTGCCATAAGCATCAGAACATAAGTTGTTGTAGGAACATATGTTTTCAGTCATCTCAGAAGTACACTGAAGAGTGCAAACACTGACTCAAAAGAAAATTCTACGTTTAAAATTTAATGAGTAGCCAAAGTGCTTTCCATGGCAGCTCTACCTTTTTACATTTTTGCCAGCAATGCACAAAGAGTTCCAACTTCTCCACGTCCTTGAAAACTCTTGTTATTTTCTGGGGTTTTTTTTATGACTAATCTATGAATGTGAAATAATATCTCACAGTGGTTTCAATTTGTATTTCACTAATGACTAAAAATGTTGACTATCTTTCAGTTTGCTTGTTGGCTATTAATGTCTCTTCTTTAGAAAAATGTCTATTTGCATCCTTTGCCCATGCTTTATTTTGATAAACTATCATGGAAGATAAACAGAAGGCAGAGGGAGCCTCCGCAAGCTGGCGCCTAGAAAGTGATATAACATTGGAGCACAAAAGCGTCCTGTGCTGGAGACTGGGCAAAAACTCGCAGAGCAGTAGCGGCCAAGAAAGGGCTTTAGAGCATCTCTCAAACAGGATCCAGTGGCTGTGGAGGTGCACGCGCAAACCTGGGACCACTCATGGTTTTAGAAGCACAAAGGGCAGAGACAAGCCCTGGCCACTGGGTCAACCACTGAGAACGTTGCTATGGGCACACGCCATTCCTGGGAGGCTGACATTCTCAGCAGTGCATAAAGAAATGGAGACTGTGTGCTCTGGAGGGTTCAGAGAAGATCAGACTGCGATTTCCCTGCACTGGGACAAAGGTCTGGGTGCGGCCATTTTTGCTCTGACCCTAACAGGCACAGAAAGCCTCCAAGCAACAAAAGCTCAAAAAAACAGTTACCATGGAGCCCATATTAAGCTCCAGGCATTGCCTCAAGGCTCGTGTATTTTTCAGATACACTCTCTTTTTCTTTTTTTCTTTCTCTTTTGCTTCTCTGTTTTTTCTTTTTACCTTTTTCTCATTTCAACCAGATGTTCAATGTATCAACTTATACTTCATGGTGGCTTTTAAACTTGTACTTTTTCACACCTATATTTTTTATATAGATATATGTTTTAGTGTAGTCCTTTTTTCCCTATTCAATATTACCTTTATATATATATACTGATTTTACTTTCTCTGTAATTTTGGGAAGTAGGACCTTCTAGCAAACAGAAAAAAATACACCCAGGAAGAACTGAAACAGCCTACTTTGTCCACACTGAGGTATTATAGCCCCCTTCCCTTCACCTCTCCTTTTTTTAATTTTTAATTTTTTAAAACTTTTTAATTTTATAAATTTTATTATTGGGTTTTATTTTAGCTTTGTGTGTGTGTGTGTGGTGGCTTCAGACTGTTCTAGATTTTCCTAGGGTGCATCTTGCTCAGGTCGTGGGTATTATTTTGGACTCTTTACAGTCCCTCAACCACCCCTCAATGGTATGACTAGGAGGAGGAACTCCCTACAAAGAAAAGAACAAGAGACAATGGCCTCTGCCACAGACCTAGTGGATATGGCTATAAGCAAGATGTCAGAGATAGAATTCAGGATAGCAATTATGAAGTCAATAGCTAGGCTTGAGAAAACCATTAGCAACAATACAGAATGTCTAAGGGCAGAAATGAGATCTAATCAGGCTGAACTTAAAAATGCTATGAATGAGACAGAGTCTAAACTGGATAATCTAACAGCCAGGGTAAATGAGGCAGAAGAACAAATTAGTGATCTAGAATATAAGCTGATAGAAAGAAGGAAGCTGAGGAGGACTGGGATAAACAACTAGAAGGGCATGAGAACAGACGTAAAGAGATCAATGACACCATGAAACGCTCCAATGTCAGAATGATTGGGATCCCTGAGGGGGTGGAGAGGGAGAGAGGAATAGAAAATATATTTGAGCAACTCATAGCTGAGAACTTACCTAATCTGGTGAAAGAAACAAGCATTCGTGCCCAAGACACAGAGAGTACCCCTCTCAAGATCAATAAAAATAGACCAATGCCCCAGTGTATAATAGTAAAACTTGCGAATCTTAGAGCCAAGGGAAGCTATCCTGAGAGCAGCTACAGGGAAGAGATTTCTTATGTATGGAGGGAGGAACAACAGAATAACATCCGACCTGCCCACCGAGACCTGGCAAGCCAGAAAGGGCTGGCAAGATATATTCAGGGTAATAAATGAGAAGAACATGCAGCCACAAATACTTTATCCAGCAAGGCTGTCATTCAGCATGGATGGAGAGACAAAGACCTTCCAGGACTGGCACAAACTGAAAGAATACATGACCACTAAGCCAAACTGGCAAGAAATATTAAGGGGAATTCTATAAAAGAAGTAAGACCCCAAGAGTAATAAAGACCAGAAATTTACAGAGACAAGCTATAGACACAGACTGTACAGGCAATATGATGGCACTAAATTCATATCTTTCAATAGTCACTCAGTGTGAACAGCCTAAATGATCCCATAAAATGCTGCAGGGTTGCAGAATGGATACAAAGACAGTACCCATCCATATGCTGTCCACAAGAGACTCACGTTAAACCTAAAGACACCTCAAAATTGAAAATGAGGGGACAGAGAACCATTTTTCATGCCAGCAGACCTAAAAGAAAGCTGGGGTAGCAATTCTCATATCAGACAAATTAGATTTTAAGTGAAAGACTGTAGTAAGTGATTTAGAGGGAACACTATATCATATGTAAAGGGTCTCTCCAACAACAAAATCTTACAACTGTAAATATCTATGCCCTCAACAAGGGAGAAGCCAGTTACATAAGCCAGCTTCTAACCAAAATAAAGAATCATATGGATAATAATACATTAATAGTAGGAGACCTTAACACTGCAATCTTACCAATGGACAGATCATCTAAGGAGAAGATCAACAAAGAAACAAGAGCTTTGAATGACACATTGGATCAGATGGACTTCATAGATATATACAGAACATTCCACCCTAAAACAACAGAATACTAATTCTTCTTGAATGCACACTGAACTTTGTCCAGAATAGACCACATACTGGGTCACAAATCAGTTCTCAACCAATACCAAGAGGTTGAGATTATTCACTGCATGTTATCAGACCACAATGCTTTGAAATTGGAACTCAATCACAAGAAAAAATTGGAATGAATTCAAACACTTGGAAGATAAAGAGTATCCTGCTAAAGAATGATTGGGTCAACCAGAAAATTAAAGAGGAACTTAAACAATTCATGGAAACTAATAAGAATAAAAGCACAGCAGTCCAAAACCTATGAGATACTACAAAGATGGTCCTAAGTGGGAAATACCTAACCACCCAAGCCTCTCTCAAAAAAGTTGAAAAATCCCAAATGCACAAGATAATCTTAAACCTAAAGGAGCTGGAGAAAGAACAGCAAATAAAAGCAAAACCAAGCAGGAGAAAATAAATTATAAAGATTAGAGCAGAGATCAGTGAAATAGAAGCCAGAAAAAAACAGTAGAACAGAACAACAAAACTAGAATCTGCTTCTTTGAAAGAATTGATAACATTGATAAACATCTGCCCAGACTTATCCAAAACAAAAGAGAAAGGACCCAAATCAATAAAATCATGAATGAAAGGGGAAATATCATGACTAACACTAAGGAAATAGAAACAATTATTAGAAATTATTACCAGCAGCTATATGCCAACAAATTAAGCAACCTGAAAGAAATGGATGCCTTCCTGCAATCTTGTAAACTACCAAGCTGAAACAGGGAGAAATAGATAACCTGAATAGAACCAGCAGCAACATTGAAGCAGTAATCAAAAACCTCCCAAAAAACAAGAGTGCAAGGACAGATGGCTTCCCAGGAGAATTCTACCAAACACTTAAAGAAGAAATAATGCCTATTCTACTGAAGATGTTTCAAAAAATAGGAATAGAAGGAAAACTTCCAAACTCATCTATGAGTCCAGCATTACCCTGATCCCAAAACCAGGCAAAGACCCACCAAAAAAAGAGAATTACAGACCAAATGAACATGGATGCAAAAATTCTCACCATGGGGCGCCTGGGTGGCACAGTCGTTAAGCATCTGCCTTCGGCTCGGGGCGTGATCCTGGCATTATGGGATCGAGCCCCACATCAGGCTCCTCTGCTGGGAGCCTGCTTCTTCCTCTCCCACTCTCCCTGCTTGTGTTCCCTCTCTCGCTGGCTGTCTCTGTCAAATAAATAAATAAAATCTTAAAAAAAAAAATCTCACCAATAGGATCCAATAGTACATTAAAAGGATTATTCACCATGACCAAGTAGGATTTATTCCTGGATGGCAAGGTTGGTTCAACATCCTCCAAAACAATCAATGTGATGCACTAAATTAAAAAAGAAAGGGTAAGACCCACATAATCTTCTCAATTGATGCAGAAAAAGCATTTGACAAAATATAGCATCTTTTCTTGATAAAAACCCTCCACCATGTAGGGAAAGATATGTACATACCTCAATATCGTAAAGCCATATATGAAAAACCCACAACGAATATAATTCCTGGGCTGCAAGGGTGGTTCAACATCCACAAATCAATTAATAAAAAGGATAAGAACTTTATGAGCCTCTCAAAATATGCAGAAAGCACATTGGACAAAGTACAGCATCATTTCTTGATTAAAACTCTTCACAGAGTAGGGATAGAAGGAACATATCTCAGTATCATAAAAGCCATATATGAAAAGCCTACAACGAATTATTTTCAATAATATTTCAGTTTTTCCCCTAAAGTCAGGAACAAGGCAGGGCTATCAACTATCACCACTGTTGTTCAACATAGTACTAAAATTCTACCCTAAGCAATCAGACAACAAAAAGAAATAAAAGGCTTTTGAATCAGCAAAGAAGTCAAACACTCACTCTTCACAGATGACTTGATACTCTATGTGTAAAACCCAAAAGATTCCACTTCCAAATTGCTAGAACTCATACAGGAATTCAGCAAAATGTCAGTATATAAAATCAATGCACAGAAATCAGTTGCATTTCTATACACTAACAATGACACAGAAGAAAAAAAAAATAAGGAGTCAATGCCATTTACAATTGCTCCACAAATCATAAGATACTTAGGAATAAACCTATCCAAAGAGGTAAAGGATCTATACGCTAGAAGCTACAGGAGACTTATGAAAGAAATTGAGAAAGACACAAAGAGATGGAAAAACATTCCATGCGCATATTGGAAGAACAAACATTGTTAAAATGTCTATGCTGCTTTGGATAATCCACACTTTCAATGCAACCCGTATTAAAATACCATCAACATTTTTCATAGAGCTAGAACAAACAGTGCTAAAATTTTTATGTAACCATAAAAGACACCAAATCACCAGAAGATTGTTGAAAAAGAAAACCAAAGCTGGGGCAACGCAATGCCCCACTTCAAGCTATATTACAAAGCTGTGATCATCAAGACAGCATGGTATTGGCACAAAAACAGAGACATAGACCAGTGGAACAGAATAGAGAGCCCAGATATGGACCCTCAACTTTATGGTCAATTAGTCTTTGACTAATCAGAAAAGAATATCCAGTGGAAAAAAGACAGTCTCTTCAATAAATGGTGCTGAGATAATTGGACAACCACACACAGAAGAATGAAACTGGATCATTCTCTTACACCATATACAAAGATAAACTCAAAATGGATGAAAGACCTAAATGTGAGACAGGAATCCATCCAAATCCTGGAGGAGATTATAGGCAGTAACCTCTTTGACACCGCCCACAGTGGCTTCTTTCAAGAGATGTCTCTAAAAGCAAGGGAAACAAAAGCAAAAATGACCTATTGGGACTTTATCAAGATAAAAAGCTTAAGCACAGCAAAAGGGAAACAGTCAACTAAACTAAGAGGCAACCCACGGAATGGGAGAAGGTATTTGCAAATGACATCACAGGTAAAGGACCAGTGTCTATGTGTCTTTATCTAAGATGCATAAAGAACTTCTCAAACTGAACACTCAAAAAACAAACAATCCAGCCAAAAAATGGGCAGAAGACATGAACTGACACTTCTCCAAAGAAGACATACAAATGGCTAACAGACACATGACAGACTGTTCAACATCACTAGCCATCAGGGAAATACAAACCAAAACCACAATGAGATACCACCTTACATCAGTTAGAATGGCAAAAATTAACAAAACAGGTGACAACAATTGTTGGCGAGGATGTGGAGAAAGGGGAACCCTCTTACACTGTTGGTGGGAATGCAAGCTGGTACAGCCACTCTGGAAAACAGTATGGACGTTCCTCAAGATGTTAAAAATAGAGCTACCCTATGACCCAGCAATTGCACTACTAGGTATTTACCTCAAAGATACAGACATAGTGAAAAGAAGGGGCATATGCACCCCAATGTTCATAGCAGCAATGTCCACAATAGCCAGACTGTGGAAGCAGCTAAGCTGTCCTTCAACAGATGTGTGGATAAAGAAGATGTAGTTCATATATATGATGGAATATTTCTCAGCCATCAGAAAGGATGATTACCCACCATTTACATCGACATGGATGGAACTGGAGGGAATTATGCTAAGTGAAATGAGTAAGGCAGAGAAAGATAATTATCATATGGTTTCACTCATATGTGGATCATAAGAAATAACATGGAGGACCATATGGAAGGAAGGGGAAACTAACATGAATGAAGAACAGTTAACAGAAACTACAATACACCAACATAAATATTAAGTGGATGACCAACATAGACATCACAGGAATCCCAGGAAAAAAAAAAATAGAAAGATGCAGAAAAAATATTTGAAAAATAATGGCCGAAAACTTAACAATTTTATGAAAGACCTGAATCTGTAAATTCAAGATGCAACATAAATTAAAAGTAGGAAAATCCCAAAGAGATGCATACCAACACACATTATGATCAAAGTGTTAAAGCCAAGGACAAAGAGAGAATCTTGAATTCAAGGCATTAAAATTCATTGTGCACAAGGAACCCTCAATAGAAAGAAGAGATGTGGAAGAATTAGAACACTTGTGCACTGCATTGGTGGTGAGAATTTTTCTCATTATTCAAAATCTATGACCTAGCCTCCTTCTAATAAATCCCTAAGTCAGTCTTGATATTTGGACACTGAAGAAATTACATTATCTAAGAAATTTAAATACAGACCATCAATAATATAATTTTAAATTATGTCTTTGTTAAAATATGTTTTGTCAAAGAACTCCAATTGTCAATCTTTTCGTTTCTTTTGAATTATATACTTAAGATATAATCTATGTTTATATAAATAAGCTATGAAATTCTCATTTTTTAATTATACTCTATTATGCCTCACATTGGTAGTCATATTTGCCTGTTTTGTTCACTGCTGTATATCCAGAAAGTACAGCAGTGCTTGGCACATAGTAGGATCTTAATAAACATTCATCAAATGAATCCACTCNAATTCTCATTTTTTAATTATACTCTATTATGCCTCACATTGGTAGTCATATTTGCCTGTTTTGTTCACTTCTATATCCAGAAAGTACAGCAGTGCTTGGCACATAGTAGGATCTTAATAAACATTCATCAAATGAATCCACTCAGATTTAATTCTCCCTAAAACATACAAATAAATAATTTCAAAATACAAATATATAATAATTCTGAGAATACTGATGAATTTCTAGCAAAATAATTGAAGTTACTAAGAGTATATGTATATGAAGAATTCACAAATATATCTTACATGGCTGTTGATCCGTGTTTCTAAACCCAATTTCTTTGTGGGAAGGGGGTTTTCTATACCTCCAACAGGCAATTCTCCAACACTAGATGGGTCTTCTATGATTTAACTTAATTCTGATACTGCCTACCTAAATGTAGCATAAGATCCACAGGTTAAAGTTTCAGTCCTACAAGACTGCCTTCCCTCACTTAAGACACCAATTACAAGATCAGGTTATCTATCACCTGTGCTTCTGACCAAGTGATTATAGATTGAATTTTCCAATGACCCCTTCCTTGGACTTCTGGTGCCAGTCACAAGTCCAGGTTGTTACCTATACTTCTAACTGACTGGCTATAAATCAGAGGTTCCCATGACACCCATCCTCAGGTTTGGTTAATTTGCTAAAGCAGCTCACAGAACTCAGATAAGCATTTTACTTATTAGATCACTGGTTTATTATAAAAGGATATAACTTAAGAACAACCAAATTGAACAGATGCATAGGGCATGGTATGGGGAAAGGGCATGGAGCTTCTCTCCCTTCTCTGGTGTGCTACTCTCTCAGAACCTCCACTTGTTCACCAACCTGGAAGTTATCTTAACCCCATTCTTATAGGTTTATATAGACACCACATTACATTGTCTTTGTTGATTAAATCATTGGCCATTAGGTATCAATTCAAATTCCAGCCCCTCTCCCCTCCCAAGAGGTCAGGGGGTGAGACTCAATGTTCCAACCACCTATTCATATAGCTGGTTTCCTTGGCAAACCACCCCCATTCACCACCCCTACATTAGGTAAAATCCAAGAGACACCTCATTGACAGAACAAAAGACACATTAGCAGCTCTCCTTACTTAGGTATTTCCAAGGGTTTTAGAACCTTCATTACAGAAACTGGGATGAATAGCAAGTGTATATCTCTTGTTATGAATCAAATTATCACAACGCAATATTTTGTTTATTTTAAAAACATACTGCAAACCTCTGCGCGTGTCTTTATCATTTCAGATGCATAAAAAATCATTAAAGAGGAAACAAGTAGATCACTGTGCCCTTAATTCAGAAAACTGAGTGACTACTAAGCAACTCAGCAAAATTTCTGCACAACTATAATTCATCCCGAGTGACCCTACACTGAAAATACCATTATTTTGAGTGGAAGCTGTTAACATAATGGAAGTTTTCTTAGGCCACATCTCATAGACTCTTACTATTTACTTCCCATCCTCTCATTTATATGATCTATCCTTTACCATAAGTATTAGGCTCTTCAAGAAAGAAGCAAGGGCACTATAATTTATTTTAAAAATATTATACCTGCATTTTTAATTGTTATTTTAGTTTTTTTACTTCCATATAATTAATATAGAGTGTTATATTATTTCAGGTGTACAATATACTAATTCGACAATTCTATACCTTACTCATTGCTCTTCGTGAATAGTGCACTCTTAATCCCCTTCACTTATTTCACCTATTTTCCCCACCACCACCTCCACTCTGGTAACCACCAGTTTGTTCTCTGTATTTAAGAGTCTGTATTTTTGTTTGTTGGTTTCTTTTTTCTTTGATCATTTGTTTTCTTTCTTAGATTCCACATGAGTGAAATCATATACTATTTGTCTTTCTTTGACTGACATATTTCACTTAGCATTATACCCTCTAGATCCATCCATGTTGTTGGAAATGGCAATACTTCATTCTTTTTATGGTTAATACCATTGTGTATATATACTGCATATGCATTGTCCATTCATTTGTCAGTGGACACTTGGGTTTCTTCCATATTTAAGCTATTGTAAATAATGATGCAATAATCATATGGAGCATACATCTTTTTGTATTTGGGTGTTCATTTTGTTTGGGAAAATACCCGGTGGTGAAATTTCTGGGTCATATAGTAATTCTATCATTAATTTTTTGAGGAACTTATAAAATGTATTCCACAGTGGCTAAATAAGTTTGCATTCCCACCAACAATGCACAAATGTTCCTTTTTTTCACATCCTCACCAACACTCGTTTCTTCTGCTTATGATTTTAGTCATTCTGACAGGTATGAGGTGATATTTCATTGTGGTTTTAATTTGTATTTACCTGATGATGAGTGATGTCAAGCATCTTTTCATGTGTCTGTTGGACATCTGTATGTCTTTTTTGCAAAAAATATATGTCCATTTTTTATTGGATTGTGAGAGTTGAGTTGTATAAGTATATATATATATATATATATATATATATATATATATATATGATATTAATCACTTACTAGATATATCATTTGTAAATCTTCTCCCATTCAGCAGGTTGTCTTTTTGTTTTGTTGATTGTTTCCTTTGCTGTGCAGGAGCTTTTTATTTCAATGTAGTCCCAAAATTTATATTTGCTTTTGGTTCTTTTGCATTAGGAGACACATGTGGAAAAATGTGGCTCTGGCCAACATCAGAGAAATTACTGCCTGTGGTCTCTTCTAAGATTTCTGTGGTTCCAGGTCTCACATTTAGGCCTTTAATCCATTTGGAGTTTATTTTTGTGTATGTTATAAGACAGTGGTCCACTTTCATTTTTTTGCATATAGCTTCCAGTTTTCCCAACATCATGTGTTGAAAAGATTATCTTTTTTTCCATTGTATATTCTTGCCTCCTTTACTGTATATTAATTGACCATATAATTTCGTGGTTATTTCTGGGCTCTCTGTGCTGATTTATTGACTTGTGTCTATCTTTGTTCCGGAACCATACTATTTTGATTATTGTGTATTTTGAGATCTAGTATTGTGATACCTCCAGTTTTGTTCTTTTTCAAGATTGCTTTAGGTATTCAAGGTCTTTTGTGGTTTCATATAAATTTTAAAATTATCTGTTGTAGTTCTGTAAAAAATGCTGTTGCTATTTTGATAGGGTTCTATTAAATCTGTAGATTCCTTTTGGTATTATGGACATTTTAACAATATTTTTTTTCTCACAATCCATGAGCATGGAATACCATTCTATTTGTTTGTGTCATCTTCAGTTTCTTTCATCAATGCTTTATAGTTTTCAGAGTACAGGTCTTTCACCTCTTTGACAGGTTTATTCCTGTGTCATTTTATTTTTGGTGCAATTATAAATAGGATTGATTTCTTAATTTCTCTTTCTGCTGCTTCATTATTGGTGCATAGAAATGCAGCAGATTTCTGCACATTGATTTTGTATCCTGTGATTTTACTAAATTTGTCAGTTCTAGGTGTTTTGGGTGGAGTTTTTCAGGTTTTCTATATAGAGTATCATGTGATCTGCAGATAGTGTGGGTTTTACTTCTTCCTTACCAATTTGGATGCCTTTTATTTCTTTTTGTTGTACGACTGCTGTGGCTAGGATGTCCAGTGCTATGTTGAAAAAACTGGTGAGAGTAGATGTTTTATCTTATTCCTGACCTTTGGGGAAATCTCTCAGTTTTTCCCCATTAAGGATGATGCTAGCTTGGGTTTTTCATATGTGCCCTTCATTATGTTGAGTTATGTTCCCTCAAAACCTACTTTGTTTTGAGGTTTTTTTTTTTTAATCATGAATAGATGATTACTTTTTCTGCGTCTATGGAAATGATCATATGGTTTTTATCCTTTCTTTTATTGATGTGATGTATCACATGATTGACTTGCAAATACAGAACCACGCTTGCATCCCAGGAAAAAATCCCATATGATCACAGTGAATAACTTTTAAAATGTACTGTTAGATTTGGCTTAGTATAATTTTCTTCAAGATTTTTGCATCTATGTTCATCAGAGATATTGACCTGCAGTTCTCTTTTTGTTTTAATGACTATTTTTAGTTTTGGTATCAGGGTAATGCTGTCCTCATAGAATGAATTTGGATACTTTCCTTTCTATTCTATTTTTTGAAATAGTTTGAGAGCAAGGTATTAACTCTTTAAATGTTTAATAGAATTCATCTGTGAAGCCATCTGGTCTTAGATTTGTTTTGGGGGAGTTTTTTAATTACTGATTTAATTTCATTGTTGCTAATCTGTCTATTCATACTTTCTATTTTTTTTTCTGATTCAGTTTGAGAAGTTATATGATTCTAGGAATTTATCCATTTCTTCTAGGTTATCTAATTTGTTGGCATGTAATTTTTCATAATATTCTCCTATAATCTTTTGTATTTATGTGACTTTGGCTGTTTTTTCTCCTCTTTCATTACTGATTTTATTTATTTGAGTCTCCTCTTTCCCTCTCTCTTTCTCTCTTTCTCTGCTTTCTCTCTCTTGATGAGTCTGGCTAAAGTTTTATCAAATTTGTTGATCTTTTCAAAGAACCAGATTCTGGTTTCATTGATTTGTTTTATTGTGTTTTGTTTTTGGGTTTTTTTTAGATTCTATTTATATTTTTCTGCTCTAATATTTATTTTTTTCTCCAAATGTTTATTTGAATTCCAGTTAGTTAACATGCAGTGTAATATTAGCTTTAGGAAATATAATTTAATGGTTCATCACTTACATACAACACCCAGGGCTCATCACAAAAAGTGCCCTCCTTAATACCCATCACCTATTTAACCCACCCCCCCACACACCTCCACTCCAGGAGCCTTCAGTTTGTTTTCTATAGTTAAGAGTCTGTTTTTTGGTTTGCCTCACTCTTCCTTCCCCCTGCCATGCTCATTGTTCATTGAAATATTATGGTGCTTGTCTTTCTCTGACTGCCTTATTTCTCTCAGCAGGATATTCTCTAGCTCCATCCACATCATTGCAAATGGCAAGATTTCATTCTTTTTATGCCTGAGTAATATTCCATTTGACCTTTATACCACATCTTTATCCATTCACCAGTCAATAGACATTTGGACTACTTCCATAATTTGGCTATTGCTGATAATGCTGCTATAAATATTAGGGTGCATGCATCCCCTCAAAAAAATTCAGTATTTTTGCATCCTTTGGGTAAATACCTCATAGTGCAATATCTCAATTGAAGGATAGTTTCATACTATTTTCCAGACAAGCTGTACCATCTTGCATTCCAGTAACGGTGTAAGACGGTCCCCATTTCTCCACATCCTTGCCACATATATTGTTTCCTATGTTGTTAATTTTAGCCGTTCTCACTGCTGTGAGATGATATCTCATTTTTTTTCATTTTTTTCTTTTCTTTTTTTATAATAATTTTTTATTATGTTATGTTATTCACCATACAGTGCATCCCTAGTTTTTGATGTAAAGTTCCATGATTCATTACTTGTGTATAATACCCAATGCACCAAGCAATACGTGCCAGCCTTAATACCCATCACCAGCCTATCACAATCCCCCACTCCCCTCTGAAATCCTCAGTTTGTTTCCCAGAGTCCATAGTCTCTCATGGTTCATTCCTCCTTCTGTTTACCCCCCCTTCCTTCTTCCCTTTCTTCTCCTACCCATCTTCCTACTTCTTATGTTCCATAAATGAGTGAAATCATATGATAATTGTCTTTCTCAGCTTGACTTACTTCGCTTGGCATTATCTCCTCCAGTCCTGTCCATGTTGTTGCAAATGTTGGGTAATCGTTCTTTCTGATGGCTGAGTAATATTCCATTGTATATATGGACCACATCTTCTTTATTCATTAATCTGTTGAAGGGCATTTTGGCTCCTTCCACAGTTTGGCTATTGTGGACAATGCTGCTATGAACATTGGGGTACATATGGCCCTTCATTTCACTACATCTGTATCTTTGGTGTAAATACCCAGTAGTGCAATTGCTGGGTCATAGGGTAGCTCTGTTTTTTACTTTTTGAGGTACCTCCCCGCTGTTTTCCTATGTGGCTGTGCCAACTTGCATTCCCACCAACAGTGTAAGAGGGCTCCCCTTTCTCCACATCCTTGCCAACATTTGTTGTTTCTTGCCTTGTCCATTTTTGCCTTTCTAACTGGCATAAGGCGGTATCTCAATGTGGTTTTGATATGAATTTCCCTAATGGCTAATGATTTTGAAAAATTTTTCCATATGTCTGTTATCCATTTGTATGTCTTCATTGGAAGTGTCTGTTCATATCTTCTGCCCATTTTTTTTGATTATTTGTTTGTCATGTATTGAGTTTGAAAGTTCTTATAGATCTTGGATACCAGCCTTTGATCTGTACTTTCATTTGCATATATCTTCACCCATTCTGTGGGTTGCCTCTTTGTTTTGATGACTGTTTCCTTTGCTGTGCAGAAACTTTCTCTTGAAGAAGTCCCAAAAGTTCATTTTTTCTTTTGTTTCTCTTGCCTTTGGAGACGTGTCAAGAAAGAAGTTGCTGTGGCCAATGTTGAAGAGGTTACGGCCTATGTCCTCTTCTATGATTTTGATGGATTCCTGTCTCACATTGAGGTGTTTCATCCATTTGGAGTTTATCTTTGTGTATGGTGTGAGAGAGTGGTCAAGTTTCATTCTTGTGCATATAGATGCCCAAGTTTCCCAGAACCATTTATTGAAGAGGCTGTCTTTTTTCCACTGGATGTTTTCTCCTGCTTTATCAAAGATCAGTTAACCATAGAGTCAGGGGTCCATTTCTGGAGTCTGTATTCTGTTCCATTGGTCTGTGTGTTTGTTTTTGTGCCAGTACCATGCTGTCTTGGTGAGCACAGATTAGTAGTATAGCTTGAAATCAGACAACATGATGTGCCCAGCGTTTTTATTTTTCAACAATTCCTTGGCGATTCAGGGTCTTTTCTGGTTCCACACACATTCTAGGATTGTTTGTTCCAGCTCTTTGAAAAATGTCATTGGTATTTTGATTTGGATGACGTTGAAAGTGTAGATTGCTCTGGGTAGCATAGACATTTTAGCTATCTTTATTCTCCCATTCCATGAGCATGGAATGTTTTTCCACCTTTTGTGTCTTCTTCAATGTCTTTCATCAAGTTCTGTAGTTTCTAGAGTATAGATCCTTTACCTCTCTGATTAAGTTTATTCCCAGATATCTTACGATTTTTGGTGCTATTGTAAATAGAGTCGATTCCCTAATTTCTCTTTCTTTGAGTCTCATTGTTCATGTACAGAAATGCAACTGATTTCTGAGCATTGATTTTGAATGCTCAGATTGATTTTTGAATTACTGAATTGTTCTATGAGTTCTAGTAGTTTGGGGGTGGATTCTTTTGGGTTTTCCATATAGAGTATCATGTCATCTGTGAAGAGAGATTTTGACTTCTCCTTTGCCAATTTGAATAGCCTTTAATCTTTTTTGTTGTCTGATTGCTGTTACAAGGACTTCTAGTACTATCTTGAACAATAATGGCGAGAGTGGGCATCCTGGTCGTGTTCCTGATCTTATGAGAACGGCTTTCAGGTTTCTAACATTGAGAATGATATTAGCTGTAGGCTTTTCATAGATGGTTTTTTATGAAACTGAGGAATGTGCCCTCTATCCCTACACTCTGAAGGGTTTTAATCAGGAAAGGATGATGTATTTTGTCACATGCTTTTCTTGCATCAATGGAGATGATCATATGGTTCTTGTCTCTTCTCCTTTTACTTAATTTTTTTAAGATTGTATTTTTATTTATTTGACAGAGAGAGAGACAGCCAGTGAGAAAGGGAATGCAAGCAGGGGGAGTGGGAGAGAAAGAGGCAGGCTCCCAGCGTAGGAGCCTGATGTTGGGCTCGATCCCCGGAATCCGGGACCATGCCCTGAGCTGAAGGCAGACGCTTAATGACTAGGAAACCCAGGTGCCCCTCCTTTTAATGTCATCTATCATACTGATCCATTTGCAAATGTTGAACTACCCTTGCATCCCAGGGATGAAGCCAACTTGGTCATGATGGATAATCCTTTTAATGTACTGTTGGATTCTATTAGCTAGGATATCATTGAGAATTTTGAGATCCATATTCAACAGGGATATCTGTCTGTAATTCTCCTTTTTGATGGGGTCTTTGCCTGGTTTGGGGATCAAGATAATGCTGGCCTCATAGAATGAGTTTAGTAGTTTTCCTTCTGTTTCTATTTTTTGAAACAGCTTCAGGAGAACAGGTATTATTTCTTCTTTGACTGTTTGGTAGAATTCCCAAGGGAATCCGTCAGGCCCTGGACTCTTGTGTTTTGGAAGGTTTTTGATGACTGCTTCAATCTCTTCATGATTAATAGGTCTGTTTTTAGAAAATCCATCTCCTCCTGTTTCAGTCTTGGTAGTTTATGGGTTTCCAGGAAGGCATCCATTTCTTCCAGGTTGTTTAATTTATTGGCATATAGTTGTTGATAATAGTTTTTAATGATTGTTTCTATTTCCTTGGTGCTAGTTATGATCTCCCCTTTCATTCATAATTATATTAATTTGGGTCCTTTCTTTATTCTTTTGAATAAGTCTGACCAGTGGCTTGTCAATCTTCTTTATTCTTTCAAAGAACCAGCTTCTAATTTTGTTGATCTGCTCTACTGTGCTCCTGGTTTTTAATTCATTGATCTCTGCTCTAATCTTTATCAACGCCCTTCTTGTGTGTGGGTTAGGCCTGTTCTTCTGTTCCAGCTCCAGCTTCTTAAGGTGAGAATATAATAACTGCATTTTAGATTGTTCTATTCTTTTGAGTGAGGCTTGGATGGCTATGTATTTTCCCCTTAGGACCGCCTTTGCAGTGTCCCATAGGTTTGTACTGATGTGTTTTCATTCTCATTGGTTTCCATGAATTGCTTAAGTTCTTCTTTAATTCCCTTGTTTACCCAATCATTCTTAAGCAGGATGGTTCTTAATTTCAAAGTGTTTGAATTTCTTCCAAATTTTTCCTTGTGAGTTCCAGTTTCAAAGCATTGTCGTCTGATGCAGGAAATAATCTCAGTCTTTTGGTATCTGTTGAGACCTGTTTTGTGACCCAGTATATGGCCTATTCTGGAAATAATTTCATCCGCATTTGAAAAGAATGAGTATTCTCTTGTTCTAGGGTATAGTGTTCTGTATATATATCTATGAGGTCCATCTGGTCTGTCTACTGCTGAAAGTGGATTGTTGAGGTCCCCTGCTATTAATGTATAATTATCTATTTGTTTCTTTGTTCTGGTTAAGAGTTGGCTTGTGTATCTAGCTGCTCCCCTGATGGGGACATAGATATTTATAATTGTTATATCCACTTGTTGTATGCATCCTATTAGAATAATATAGTGCCCTTCTGTATCTCTAACTACAGTCTTTAGTTTAAAATCTAATTTGTCTGATATGAGAATTGCTAACCTAGCTTTCTTTTGAGGTCCATTGGAATGAAAAATGGTTTTCCAACCCTTCACTTTCAGTCTGGATGTATCTTTAGGTTCAAAATGAGTCTCTTGTAGACAGCATATGGATGGTCATGTCTTTTTATCCAATCTGCAACCTTGTGGCATTTTATGGGAACATTTAGGCCACTGCCATTGAGAGTGATTATTGGGAGATATGATTTTAATGATGTCATGTTGCCTATGAAGTCTTTGTTTCTATAGATTGTAAATTTCCATTCTGTATCACTCTTGGGGCCTTTTTACTTTTATATAACCACCCTTAATATTTCTTGTAGGGCTGCTTGTGTCACATATTCTTTCAGTTTCTGCCAGTCTTTGAAGGTCCTTGTCTCTCCATCCATTCTGAATGACCGCCTTGCTGAATAAAGGGTGCTTGGCTACACGTTCTTCTCATGTATCACTTTCAATATGTCTTGCCAGCTTTTCTTGGCTTGCCAGGTCTCTGTAGACATGTCTGACGTTATTCTGATTTTCCTCCCTCTGTACATGAGGATTCTCTTCCCCCCAGCTGCTTTCAAGATTTTATCCTTGGATCTAAGATTTGCGAATTGTACTATGATATGAAGTGGTGTTGGTTTGTTCTCATCGATCTTGGGGGGGTCCTCTCTGCCTCTTGGACATGAATGCTGGTTTCCTTCACCAGATTAGGGAAGTTCTCAGCTACAGTTTGTTCAAATATCTCTTCTAGACCTGTCTCTTTCTCTACGCCCTCGGCAAGGCTGATGAGTCTGACATTGGAATGTTTAAGTGAGTCAGTAACCTCCCCTATTCTACATTCTTGAAATTGTAGTTTTTTAAGCAAATTTCCCACTTTTTTCTCCTTTTCTATCATCTCATGCTCCAGCTCACTAATTCATTCTTCCACCTTGTTTACCTTTGCCATCAGAGCATCCAATATAGACTGCATTTGATTCATAGCATTCTTAATTTCTGCCAGATGTGCTCTCATTTCCACCGTAAGAGAATCTATATTCCTGTTAATATTTTCGTTAATATTTGTTTCAAGCGTACACATCATCTTGACCATTGTTACTCTGAACTCCATTTCTGACAATTTGGTTATATCCATATCCATTAGTTCTGTAGCAGAGGCCACAGTCTCTGTTTCTTTCTTTTGTTGGGGTTTCCTCCTCCTTGTCATTCTGATGAAGAGTGGTTGCGGAAATATACAGAGCCCAAATTATTGACCACTACCCAAGCAATGCGCACTTGTTTTATAGGGACCTTAGGGATATGGGCTCTTGTTTTTTTAGCCTTCCTTTTGGGGGAGGAGCTTGACATGCTGATACTCAGGCAACCCTCTTTGAGTAGAGTTGCCCTGTTCCCTGTGGGATGGGGAATGGGCACAGTGCAAACTGGTTTTCTGGGCTTTTGTTCTCTGGCTTCTTTCCCTGGCAGCTTTCTGTGACTCTTCTGAGAGTCAGAGCAGCAGTGGCCCTATCCAAGCTTCTGTCTCAGAACAGAGAGATCACAGTCTGCTCTTCACTGAGCCCTCCTGGCCACTTTAACTCTGTTTCTGTTGGTGCTGCTAAAAACCCCACATTGTCCAGGGTTGCGTGCCCCACAGCCGTTCTCCCAGTCCTCAATCCCAGGGCTGGCAGGTGTCTGCCCTTTGTGCTTCTAACACTGCCAGCCACCCCCAGTCCTGTGCACTCTCTGGAGCTCCAGTTTTCAGTCTGGTCGCCCACGCATGCTCCCGAGCTCCCAGTTTCCGTCTGGTTTCTCAGTGGCTACGGGTCTGCAAGTCCGGCCCACTCCCCAGTGCAGGAGGCTACTGCTTCCTGGCGCCCCTAGTGTGGTGGCTCCCTCCTCCTTTTGTTTATCTTCCAATATCTGTGCACGGATTCATGGCTCCCTGCTTCAGACCTCAATACTCAGCACTGGAGATGTTCATTTGTAGAGATCCAGATGTATCTTCCTACGTCTCAGACTGATTTCATGGGTGTTCAGGATGGTCTGTTAGATATCCAGCTTCATTCAGGGGACCACCTGAAAAAAGGTCCCCTACTCCTCCGCCATCTTTTTTTCCTCTCTGATATTTCATTTTAGATTTGATTTGTATTTCCTTCATGATGAGTGATGGTGAGCTTCTTTTCATGTGTCTGTTAGCCATTTGGATGTCTTCTTTGAAAAAGTCTTTTCATGTCTTCTGCCCATTTCTTAACTGCATTATTTGGTTTTTGTTTGTTGAGTTTAATAAGTTCTTTATAGATTTTCGATACCAACCCTTTATCTGATATGTCATTTGCAAATATCTTCTCTCATTGCACAGGTTGTCTTTTAGTTTTGTTGTTTCCTTTGCTATGCAGGAGCTTTGCATTTTCCTTTCTTACATTTAGGTTTTTCATGCATCAGTCCCTCTCATTTTCCCAACCAGTGGCTTTGGGAAAGTGTTCTTCATGTTCATATCCCTGTGTGTTCCACTCTTTAACACCTTTCTCTGTGGCTAGGGCTCCTGCCCCTCCATATCACCAGAGAACTCTTTCTCCCCCAAACCACACCTCTACACTTCCTACCTTCCTCAGTGTGGTACCTTCTCTCCTTATAATTGTGCAGTTTTTTTCTGTCAGTTCTCAGGTTGATTTCTTGGGTATTCAGAATGATTTTACAATTATCTAGTAGTGTTTGAAGGAAGAGACAAGCCTAGGATCCTCCTATCTTAAGTCTCTTGCTTACATTAGCAAATTTGTAAGACATCTAAATAAACTCTCTAGTTAGACAAAAATAAAAATAGGAACAATTTTTTACCTAGAAAAATTTCTAAATATCTAAAAAATCAAGAGGAAACGTAATACATAAGGATGACACATTAAAAACAATTTTTCTAGATTTATGTTAATAATTATTGCACATTGAACATAAACTAGTTTACTGACTTTAGTGTCTAGACAAGGGTGCTTGTTATCACCATTTTTTTCAACATTGCCCTGAAATCTTAATCAGTAATTTAAGGCAAGAACATAAATTAGATATGGGACTGGAAAGAGTAATATGATTTTATAGGTAGATACTCAAAACAATTTATGTATGAATCATAGAATTAAGTGAAAGGTTCTGCAAGGTGGCTAGATATAAATCTCTGTAAAAAATCAAATTGTGTTTCTATATACCAAAAATTAATAGGTGTAAATCTTAATTTTAAAAAGGTATTTGCAATTACATCAAAATGTAAATTGTACTTAACAGAAAATTTACCTTTATGAAGAAATTACAAAACACTATTAAAAGAGGTTAAAGACTATTTACATAATGTTGATGCTATAGACTGAATTGTGCCCCTCCAAGTTCATATGTTGAAACTCTAACAACTAATATGACTGTATCTGAAGATAGGACTTCAAAGAGATAATTTAGGTTAAATGAGGTCATAATGTTGTGGCCCTAATTCCACTGGACTGGAGTTTTTGTAAGAAGAGCAAAAGACCTCAGAGATGTTTATCTCTTTCTGACTATGCATGCAGACAGAAGAAAGGCCAGGTGAGTATACAATAAGAATGTGGTTGTCTGCAAGCCAGAAAGAGAGGGCTCACCAGAAAGCAAACTCGATGGCATCTTGATCTAAGATTTCCAGTTTCCAGAACTGTGAGAATATAAATTTCTCTTATTTTAGCCACACAGTCTATGGTATTTTGTAATGGCTGCCCTAGAAATACAGGTGAGATATATGAGTTCCTAGAGTGCAGTCAACTAATTTGTTTATTATGTTCAGTTAGTATATAATACATCATTAGTTTTTGACGTAATGTTCAATGATTCATTAGTTGCATATAACTCCTAGTGCTCATCACAGCACATATTTTAGGACATAGAAACTAGATTTTAAAAACTTCTAGATTCAGTGTAATTCCAATAAAAAATATTAGTACGAGTTTTTTTTTGGTGTAACTTAATAATCTGATTTTGAAATTTATATTCAAGTGTAAATGTCCAAAAATGGCCAGAACACATAAAAAAGAAAAACATAGTAGAAATATTTGCCTAGCCAGGTGTCAAACTTTTTTTTAACTATATCAGGTTAGTGTAAGTCCTGCTAAAAAGATAGACAAACTGATAAACAGAAAAGAATAAGGGACCCAGGAATAGAACCATATATAAATGAAAATTTGATGTATAATAAAATGGAAAGATTAGATTTTTCAACAGTGTTATTATGACAATTGCGTGACCATATATTTTTAAAAAATAATTTGAGCATGTACTTCACAACATGCATTTAAAATTTTATTTTAAGTAGATAAAAGATTTAAATGTGAAAAACAAAACTATTATCTTTTAGACAAACACACAGAAGAATAACTTTATGGACTCAGAGAAGAAAAAATAGAAGATGAAAAACTTATAAATTCTAAAAATTAAAAAAGTAAAACATTTTAGTATGATTTTATCATATTAAAATTAATAGCTTCTTTTCATCAAAAGACACCATAGAGAAAGTATCAAACCTTAAACTGGAGAATATATCTTAAAAATATTTAACTGACAAAAAACCCGTATTCATATCATATAAGAACCCTTAACATTAACCAAGAAAAAGTACTTTAGACATTGACTAGCTAATACAAAAATTTATGTAAAAATAACAAAGGCCAAAAAGAGCTAAAATATTCTAGAAGAATATGGTCAAAAGACTTCTTTCACTAAGCATGCAGACGTATTATAAGATAGTTATTAAGATGGTGTGAATTTGATGCAAGGAAAGACAAATAGACCATGAAATAGAATAGACCTGTTAGAATTAAACTAGATATATAATAGATTAGATAGATGCTGATGGTAGATAGATGATAGGTACTTGATAGATAGATGATAGATAAATAGAGGTGTCACTGTAGATCAATGGAAAAAGATACACCTTCAATAAATAATTATGATTCAGTTGAATATCAATATGAAAAATAAAATAAAATTTGGTTTCTACCTACAGCATTCATGATAATCTATCCCAGGTGGTGTGTAGACAAAGCTGTGAAAAGCAAAAATAAATAATAAATAAATAAATAAATAATAAAGCTTTTAGAAGATAATACAGAAGAATATATGCACAGTCTTGGGTAGGAAAATATATTTTTAAGAACAGGAAACAATAACCTAAAGAAAAGATTTTGAATCAAACTAAATTGAATTTATGAACCCATGTTCATAAAAGTAACCATTAAGACAATGAGAAGAGAAGACAAAACCGAACCTGGGAGAAGAATGATGTTTGTAACACATACCACCATAAAAGGGGATATATTCAGAATATATTAAGAGTACTCATAAATTTGTATGAAAAAGACAACCAACTTTATGAAAAATTGGACCAGAGATTTAAGCAGACACTACATAAAAGAGGAAAATTGAATGCCAAATGCATGTCTGAAAAGATGTTCTAAGTAGTAAGTTGGATATGCAAATTAAAACAAAAAGGGGATGTCATTTTATATCCATCAAGGTTGCAAAAATGTCAAAACTATCATTAACAAGATTGGTGAGGATATGGACTAAATGTGTACATTTATACAATGTGGTGGAAGTGTAAATTGGTACAAATCTTTAGAAAACAACTTAACATTACATAAGAATATTGAATATGTATATAGCATTAGATTCAGCCATTTTGCTCCTAGGTATACATACTAAGTAAGGTCTTACCCCTGTCTACCAGGAGATATGTTTAAGAACATTTATAAGAGCATTGTTTTTGTTGTTTGTTTGCAGAAAAAAAAATAAACTGGAACTAGATCAAAGCCTGTCAACAGAAAAGGGTAAAAGATAAGTTATGGCATATTAATGTAATAGGCCACAGTGACACAGTAACATGAATGATCTCTCTAACATACTCTTAAATAAAAAAGAAAGAATGCTTAAGAAGCTACAGAAAAATTCATACAATACATTTTCTTTAAGTTTCAAAAACATGAAAAATCAAAGGGTGTGTTTAAGGAAAATTTTGATAAATGTGTAAAGAAATCAAGGGGACAGTAAATACAAAATTCAGTATTCTGATTATTTCTGAGTCAGCAAGAAAGGGAATGGGTTGCTTGAGTGACACATAGGGAGCATCAAAATTGATGCAGGTCTTTGTTGTTCATGTTAAAATGAATAGTAAGAATACGGGTGTTTAGAGCATCCATTATTTTTCTCATACCTGAAATTCTATTCAACATTTAATAAAGCAGTGAAAATAGAGCTATCAGTGTGATCCTTTTTGTATAAATATAAAAATATATATACATATATAATTAAGAGGGAAACAAACTTTTTATTTTTTATTATGTGCTATTGTGCTCAGAATTTAAATTTTTGTAAATAGGTATACGCATTACTATTATTTTTGATTCCATAAGATTGCATGATGGTCACATTATAAGCTATTGAATTTAAAAACCTTAGTTTTTTTCTAAAGAAAGAAATAAATAAAATCAAATATGTGTTAAGAAGAAACAAACAGGAATCAAACAAACCACATTTGCCTAAGCAGCAAGAAGTCTATGTATAATCCAAACGCCTCTTAATTTCCTGTCATTGAGTCATAAACTACTCAAAGGCATACAGTTGATCCTATAGTAGTTCTTTGACACTCTTAGTACCGTAGACAGTTATCCTATTGCTAAGCACTGGAGCTGAATCTCAATATTTTTCCATAAGATGCTATATAAAGGCACAAGGGAGTGTGAATGGGGCAAAGAATCACAATAGCAGCCTGGCAGAGTCTTAACTTTCTGAACAGGATCTTAGATACCCAAGCAAAAAATCATCAGTATGGAAAGACAACCACTGACCTAGATGCTATTCAGGAGCTGTGCATTCTGGCTGAGAGCTGTCAAAGCCTTGCCAATATCTGCCAACAGAGAGCATTTTGGAGGATGATGGCAGAATACAATGCAAACAGCCTTGTCAGCCAGATAGAAATGTGCCAAACAGTGGGAAGACAGCTTAGCATGTTATTGTGTGTTTCTTCCAGTATCCCCATGAGAGCCCAAAGCCTGGGCAGACTCTTGGTCACAAGCCCTGTGAACTGCTATTGCAAAACTGTCACACAATTTATTTATTTATTTTTATTTATTTATTTTAATCTGTGATTTTTTAAAATTATTATGTTCAATTAGTCTGCATATAGTTAGTACATCATTAGTTTTTGATGTAGCATTCAACAATTCATCAGTTGTGTATAACACCCAGTGCTCACCACCATATGTGCCCTCCTTAATCCCGTCAACCTCTCCCCTCTGTAACCCTCAGTTTGACTCCCAGAGTCCAGAGTCTCTCATGGTTTGTCTCCCTTTCTGATTTTAAAAGGAATATAAAGTTAGCCCATTTGACTGGTGTTGGGAATAAGAAGGGGATTGGACTATTGAATGTTTTAGCTTTACAAGTATCATACTGACTTGAGCAAAAAAAGGAGTGTAGATGCTTAGGTAAATATAATCAGAGTGAACAAATATCCACAGTTTATATCATTATTAAGAAATAAGGTAAAATATTTGCTACCATGGGAGTTTCCATATGTAGATGTGACTTTACTATCTTAGCTTATCTTTATAGTGTCGCTTAATCTTTTTGTTTCTTGTTAATTGACCCAGAGCTACGTTACTTTTGGTTGTGCTTCAAAGTATCCTTGACAAGATTTTAGTACTAGCTGTGGTCACACTGGAGTAGTGTGTGTTCTTTATCTATGAATGTCTCTTGAACCCCTAGCCATGACACAGAAGGTAATAACACACTCCAGGTATTAGACAGCATCATGGTGGACTGGAACAAAGAGAAATAGGAAAATTCAAATTGTTTGAGGAGTTTCCTGACTGGAAATAGCATTTCATGCTGTTAATAGAGTCAAATGTATTGATCTTTAGTTGTTGGTTCCTAAAACAAAACGCTGATATAAAAATATAGTAGCCTTCTAAACATGTATGTTCTTCTTCTAAAAACTAACAAAAAAATCTTATTCCTGTTAACACAATTCCAACTAATAGTGACTTTTTGAATGATAAACTTGCAAAATCAAGAGAGTGGCTCTGTTTTAATAAGATGAAGAATTTCTTGCTGGACAATGTGAGCAAAGATAGGATGACATCCTGGGGGGAAAAATTAATGCAAAGAAAGGAAGCATGGGTCCTAGTGTATTGGCAGCAGAATATTACCAGACAACATTTTGCCAATGAACTACAAGGCCTATACCTTTGTCCCAAAAATTGTTAATGGTGTGTGTGTGTGTGTGTGTGTGTGTCTGTAGTTTTGGTTTGTTTCTTTTTCTTCCTTGTGTATAAAGAATTCTAATTCTTCCGACCAAATGTTAAGTGGAAATAAAGTAAATTTTACACTGAACTTTGTTGGTCTATAAAGCAATAGATATTCTTATTATAGAACTAGAAATGATAATCCTATACAAGAGATAACTGAAAAGCTTGAATTCATGTGCTGGCTCTTATTGATGAATAGTGGCTGTTTACAGACCTATGCTGAGAGGGATTCTGAAGTGAGGTCTAAGCTTAACACAAAAGACTGCCATACTAGATTAGCAAAGTTTAAATTAAGGCAAAAATGGCAGGAATGTTGGCAAATGTACTACTTATTTCTATTATCATGCCATTCTTTACTCAATGTGCATGTGTATTTTTCTTCTTTGCCGCTATTTAAGTATAGCTTGTCTGACAAAATATGACTAAATGGCTTTACATTAGTATGGGCAGAAACTACTATGATTTTGTTGCTGGCAAAAAGCAGCTAAATAATAGTAGCCTACCAGTTTAGAGTCTGCAACAAATAAATTGTATATATGTGTATTCCAAGTTATAAAATCTTGAAACCTTAGGCTTATTCTTCTTTACAATTATTAGATAGTGTATCATAAATACTGACAGAAATATCCATAAAAATGCAAGAAAAGTGAGTGTGATTAACAAGATATGGTGTACAAATTCTGTATACATGACAAAGAACAGTGGACTCTCCTTAAACTGATGTCCTCATTTTCACATTTCTCTACATGCTTTCATCACTTCATAATATTTTCAAATTCCATATTAAATTTAAATCATTTTATTTTTTATTTTATTTATTTTTATTTTAAAAAATTTAAATCATATTATTAAATCATTTCATAATATTTTCAAATTCCATATTAAATCCTATTTAGAAAACAGCTAAGAAAATAACATCAGCTGTGGAACTATAAAATGAAAATTAGGACTGAAGTTATAAAACCTGATTAAGATGTGATTTTTCCAATTTAACATCTGTAAACAAACTGAAAAAGTCACATAACTTCTTTGATTACAAATTTCTGTAAAACTGTAAAGTTGTTGTGAAGGTAAGTGTGATAAATTCTGAAACATGCTGGATCGTGTCTGACACATACTAGTCAATTAACGGTTTTATTCTGAATTTAGACAAGGTGACTTTTTTTCCCAGAAATGTTCCTGGGTGAGATAGTTTATAGTTTATAAATTTGCCAACATTCATCATAAACAAATATCAATTTCTATCATATAGAAACAAGAAATATTCATCATTTTCAAATTTGAGCAAATTATTTGATAAAATAAGAAATAAATAAAATAATGCCCACAAAAATGCATGCTGATACACACCCACCTCAAACAGAAGTGAAATACTTATTTATTTTTTAGTCTGTTAAAATTAAATACAAAAGGAGACTGAACATGAGAATTCCATAAGCATACAAAGCCATTTAAATCATGAAAGCAAAACTAAATCTAGCTTATTTTAAAAACACAAGCAAAAGTTAATGTTGGTTATTTCTTGTAAATGTCTTTGACAATCATCAAAAACTTAAGTCATCTTTCTAAAAATGGTATGAGGTAATCACTTTTAACCATTCTCCTGCTGTCTGGAAACCCCATTGTAATAACTATAACTTCAGGCCTGTAACTGTGGGCCCTTTCATATCAATTATTGATTTTGAAAGCTCCCAGTTCACAAATCTTTCTTATATGCACAATAAAGTTTCATTAAATACTATTTATTGATTTAGTGGTTTTAAATTTTGTTATTTCTGGATATTTGAAATTGGGAGAAATATTTTTGCTTTAGATTGATATGGCTTGTCTAAATGTGGATACTTGGAGCCCAAATTAAAATTATGCAGAAAAATGACATTAGCATAATGGCAGAGGAGGCAGGCCCAAACTTTCATTCCTCCACAGAAACAGAAAAACTAGCAGGAACTGTGAGAACCAACATTGTTACTATGTTGGAAAATAGTCAAAGGTTTAGAGCTGCCAAGTAAACACTAAATTAAAAAAAAAAAAAGAACTTGAAAATGGCAGGAATGTTTTGTGACATTTTTACTTGCCCTCACCCCACCCCACCCCCTACCCTTGTGCTCTGACAGTTTTAAAGCATTGGAAGTTTCAAAGCAGTGTCATCCTCTCTCCCGCTAGGGGACCCTTGTCATTGGTTTCTGAGGGAGCAGAGCAGATCTTATTCGCAAGTTATTGTTTATCACTATTCTAACATGTCCAGGTATTTGCTGAAGGATGGATATGAGGCGTTCATTTCTGCTTTCCCTAATTTGGAACACAGACTGGAAAAGCAGCAGACATTTTCTAAAAAAAAAAAAATGCTGCAATTCACAAACTAAAAATGCCTAAGGCAAAAGATAACTGGTCAAGACATATAATAAACATACAAAAGGCTCAGAGTAGAAGCTGAGATTCTTTGGGAAATTATAAAAATGAAAACCGCTTGTGGATATGGGAGAATTTCAAAAGCTACATGTGTGCCAAGAGCGATAAGCATACTCAAAAAAGAGCAGACTAGACGCCTAAGCTATCACCTCTGACTAATCCCTGCACTTGGTGTAAGGCTGGCTACGTGTTGACAGAATTCTCCAGCCAGAGCTAATCTGAAAGAGGTACTTGTTTTTATTTTCAGTTTTTGTTTGTTATTTTCTTTTTTTTTATTTTGATGTTTTTTTATTATATTATGTTAGTCACCATACAGTATATCCCTGGTTTCCGATGTAAAGCTCGATGCTTCATTAGTTGCGTATAACACCCAGTGCACCATGTGACACGTGCCCTCCTCACTACCCATCACCAGCCTATCCCATTCACGAACCCCCTCCCCTCTGAAGCCCTCAGTTTGTTTCTCAGAGTCCATAGTCTCTCATGCTTCATTCCCCCTTCTGATTACCCCCCTTTCTTTATCCCTTTCTTCCCCTACCGATCTTCCTAGTTCTTATTTTCTTTCTTTCTTTCCTTATTCTCTCTTTTTAGATCTTAGCATTCAAGGGAATATCTGTCAATGCATTAGTTGAATGTAAGTTAAATGAATAGAGACTTTAATCACCACACATGACAAGGAAAAGTCTTTGTGGGGGTGGGGGGGAAGAGATAGGAGTGCCTGGGTGGCTCAGTCATTAAGCGTCTGCCTTCAACTCAGGGTGTGATCCCACGGTCCTCAGATTGAGCCCAGCATCAGGCTCCTTGCTCTGCTGGAAGCCTGCTTCTTCCTCTCCCACTCCCCCTCTCTTGCTGGCTGTCTCACTATCAAATAAATAAATAAAATCTTAAAAAAGAGAGAGAGAGAGAGAGGGAGTTTGGGAAAGTACCTAAACAAATAGACTACTACAATTTGCAACAACAGCAACAAAAATAAATGCTGGAGAAGGGAGAAAATGTGATTTTCAGAGTTAGAACATTAAAACGTCTAGTTTTTGACAAAAAATATGGCATATAAAAAATAGGAAAGTATGGCCTACTCAAAGGAACAGAATAAATTGACAAAATTCATCCCCGGGAAGGCTCAGACATAAGAGTTACTAGAAAAAATATTTTAATACAATTGTCTTAAATATGGTCAAAATCTAAAGAAAAACATGACCAAAAAACTAAGAAAATTGGTTTATGAACAAGATGAAAATATCAATAAAGAGATAGAATTCATTAAAGGGGATCAAACAGAAATTCTGGAGATGAGAATTACAGTAAGTTATATTAATTCAATAACAGGAATTCAACAGCATATTTGAGCAGGCAGAAGGAAAATCAGCAAAATTAAAGACAGATCAGTTGGAATTATTGAATTTGAGGGCCAGAAAGAGTAAAGAACAAAAAGAAGAAAACAGAACATAAGTATAATGAATGAAACAAAACAAAGCAAGTAAAGTGAATGAAGAACAGTTAACAGAAACTACAATATACCAACATAAATATTAAGTGGATGACCAACATGCACATCATGGGAATCCCAGTGGAAAAAAAATGGAAAGATGCAGAATGAAAATTTGAAAATAATGGCTGAAAACTTAACAGTTTTATGAAAGACCTGAATCTGTAAATCCAAGATGCAACTTAAAGTAGGAAAAACCCAAAGAGATGCATACTGACACATATTACGATCAAAGTGTTAAAGCCAGGGGCGCCTGGGTGGCTCAGTTGTTAAGCATCTGCCTTTGGCTCAGGGCATGATCCTGGAGTCCTGGGATGGAGCCCCACATCAGGCTCCTCTGCCGGGAGCCTGCTTCTTCCTCTCCTACCCTGCCTGTGCTCCCTCTCTCGCTGGCTGTCTCTCTCTCTGTCAAATAAATAAATATTTTTTTTTAAAAAGTGTTAAAGCCAATGACAAAGAGAGAATCTTGAAATCAGCAAGACAGTAAAATTCGTTGTGCATTAGGAATCCTCAATTAGAATAAGATGTGGAAAAATTAGAACCCTTGTGCACTGTGTTAGTGGTGAGAATGTAACATGGTATCACTCTTATGGAAATAGCATGAAGTTTCCTTAAAAATGAAAAATGCAGGTTCCATATCATTTAGCAATCACACTTTTGGGTATTTAATCAAATAATAAAAAATAGTATCTCATGGGCGCCTGGGTGGCACAGCGGTTAAGCGTCAGCCTTCAGCTCAGGGCGTGATCCCGGCATTATGGGATTGAGCCCCACATCAGGCTCCTCCGCTATGAGCCTGCTTCTTCCTCTCCCACTCCCCCTGCTTGTGTTCCCTCTCTGGCTGGCTGTCTCTATCTCTGTCAAAAAATAAATAAAATCTTTAAAAAAAAATAGGATCTCAAAGAGATATTTGCACCCCCATGTTTATTGCAGCATTATTCTCAGTAGTCAAGAGATAGAAACAACATAAATATTCATTGATGCATGGCCTATCTATTTACCCATCCATCTATTTAATCTATATCTATCTATCCAATTCATATTATTCAGGATTTAGAAAAAAGAAGGAAATCCTCGCATATACTATAGCATGTAAGAAACTTGAGGACATTATGTTAAGTGAAATAAGCCAGTCACAGAAAGACAAATACTTCAGGATTGCAATTAATGAGTTATATAAATTGTTCAAACTCATAGAAGCAGAAAGTAGAATGGTGGTTGCCAGGTGTTGGTGTGGGGAACATATGGGGGTTTCCTGTTCAATGGATGTAGAGTTTCAGTAGTCCAAGATGAAAATGTTTCAGAGAGATGTGGCAAACCAATGCATCTATAGTTACTAATACTGTACTATACATTTAAAAATCTGTTAATAATGTAGATTTCACTTTATGTGTTTTTACCACACAAGAAAAAAAATGAGTGTTGGTGAGAATGTGGGAAATTTGGAACCCCTATATACTTCTAGTAAGAATATATAATAGTACAAACAGCTATTCATAGAATTACTATAAGACTCTGTAATACTCCTAGGTATATATCCAAAAGTAGTGAACGGGATATCAGAGATACTTGTACATCAATGTTCATAGCAACATTATTCATAATAGCCAAAAGTTGGAAATAACTTGTGCACATCAATAGATCTATGGGTAAAAATATCTGTTATATACATATGATGGAATTTTATTTAGCTATAAAAAGAATGAAGTTGTGACATATATCACAGCATGGATAAACTTCAGAAACATTATGGTAAGTGGAATTATCCAGGCACAAAAGAACATTTATTTTATGAATCCATTGATGTGGAGTACCTGAAATAAGCATATTCATACAGATAGAAAGTAGATTAGAAGTTCCTGAGGACTTGGGAGTAGGGCAAAATAGGGAGCTATTGCTTAACTGTTACATATTTTCTGTTTGGGAGGATAAACCTTTTTTTGAAATACCTAGTGGTGATGGTGGCACAACATTGTGAATGTAATTAGTGCTATTGAACTGTATACTTGTTAAAATGGTAAATTTTATGCTACATGTATTCTTCCATAAATAAAAATATTAATATTGTAATATAAGAAAGAACTGAGTTATACAGGTTTAATGGGTATATTATAAAGCATGTGAGTCATATCTCAATAAAGCTGTTAAGAAATTTTGCAGTCATGTCTATAATTTCTCCATTATTACATGAGTGTGTTTGTGTGTGTACATGTGTGTAGTGGTTGTGGTGGTAGGAGTGTAGGGATGAACTCTCTACATTAACAAAATGTGTGTTTAATTGTAGATAAGTAAATTATCATATACTTCCACACTATCTTAAAATCATTCTCAGTAAGGTAGAAAAAAATGAGTAAAATATTCTTCAACTTAATAACTATCTTCTTATTTGTTAAAATTTTAAAAATTATTCATTTCTTTTTTAAGAGATACAGAGCACCTGTGAGTGGGGGGAGGGGCAGAGAGAGAGGGAGAGAGAGATAATCTTAAGCAGGCTCCACCCCAGCATGGAGCCTGATGCAGGGCATGAACTCATGACCCTGAGATTATGACCTGAGCCAAAATCAGGAGTCAGACACTTAACCGACTGAGCCACCCTGGCACACCTGAAAAAATTCTTCTTAATGAATAACACTGGCATTAATTTCTAAACACCACACATTATTTATTGTAGTTAAACAAGTTCCTCTTTAGAAAATTCATGGAATCTCACAATTGTAAATCATCTTAATCATCATCTAATTCAACTTTTTCTATGATGCTTATAGTATGAAAATGGCTGAATTTGTGTGTCAGTATTAACTTTTTTCCGAGACTTTTTAGGGGAAATCTATTTAAGACTTCATAAATATAGCAATTTATTCATTTGTGATAAATGAATAAATGTAAATGTGACTGTATATACCCCCAAACCAAGCAATACTTTGTAAGTTCAATGAGAGCAAGAACTCTTAATTGTTACAGTTTAGATATTTAAACAAAACTTTAAATAAAATTTATTACAAAGAAAATTTACTTCTTGAAATATTTCTACTGTTAGTTAATTATTACTTACCACTTTATTCGCATGGTGCTACAGTTCCTTAGCCTTCCACTCTGACGGTTTTCTGTATGTTTACTGCATTCTGGTAATGAAAAGGGGAATTCGTGTGCATGTGTGTGTGTATGTGTGTTGTGTGAACTTTCACAAGGCAAGGGTTATTATCTATTACATTAGGTGGGAAGATAATATATATATTTATTTAAATTTAAAATGGGTTTATTTTATTGGATCAGCCATGAAATCATTGGTAAGAGCAACTCATGTTTTTATTAACTATTTTATATCTTCTATCACAGAGAACCTTGTTAACGAAAATGTGTTCAGTGGACAAATATTATCATCATCTTCTGGAACTCATTAAAAATGCAGAATCTTGGGCCCCAATCCAGATCTACTGAATCAGAATCTGCATTTTAACAAACTCCTCAGGTAGCCCATGAAAATTCAAGAAATATTGACATAGGCATATAGACTTTTATTAATTCAATTTTGTTTGAACAAACAACCTAACACTTAGTAGTTTAAAGGAGCAACACATTTGTTGACTCATGATTATGTAGGTAGTTAATTTTGTTTGGGTACAGCTGAGATGTTTTTATTCTATTGTGTCAACTGTGTTCCCTTATGTGTTTGCAGTCAGAGGTTGATATTCTCATTCACGTGTCTAGCATACAGTTGCCTGTCACCAGGTGCGAGAGAGGAAACTGAGCTATGTGTTTGCCCATTATTAAGCAGGCTAGCCCAGGTTCTTTCAAATGGTGATAGTTACAGTGTTCCCAAGAGCAGTAAGAGAGGATATACAACATTACCCCAGAAGTTTTCAAACCTTGGTTGTGTCTGGTCTGCTAATGTCCTATTAGCCATATTAAGTCATATGAAAACCCAGATCTTGAATCTGAGGGATTCAAGATGGACCCAACCTCTTGATGAGAGGAGCTGTAAATTGTCATCATACAGGGGGACATTTGTGATAGGGATGTGAAGAATCTGATCATTTTACCATCTATTACAGGCCTCTGCATAAAATATCCAAACCCTCTTATTTCTTACTGAAGACAAAAGTAATTCACTAATGCTTTATGCTCTACCAAATAAGTAGACATAATTCAGGAAACTGAGGCAAATGGACTCAAGCTAGATTTAATCATTTATTAATTGATTGATTGATTACTATCCTCATGACCTCTCCCTTTTCATTGGCAAAGGAAAAGTAGCTGATCTTAGAAAGTATAGTAATTGCATATTGTTACTTAAGAAAGTCAATATATACATTAGAGATCAAAAGACCTAGTAAATATATATTATTGTAGAAACACAGGCTACATCTGTGACACAGTATCTCACATTAGAGAGTAATTGAAGTTACTCATAATTATGTGCACATGTGTTCTTGTGTATTTGTAATTTGTAAGAATTTAAAGAACACAGAGACAAAATCTGAGAAAGTCACAAGTTGTGATGATATACTGCACCAGGAGAGACTTCAAAGATTCCTCAAGATCTAAAGATATAGAACTAACATTACTAACATCTAAAAGTGCAGTAAAACCTTAAGTAACCATAGCCAAATTAACTCCAATTCCTTATTATAATTGTTATTCTATGTTTTATTTCTGCCTAAAAAGAAATGTTACATAATTGATGCAAAATTACTCATACTTAATACACAAATAAGAACTAGCATAGTATCTGGCACACTTAAGTATTTAGTAATTGTTATTGACTGAACATATACTTTACATTTGAATAAAGTTTTATATTTTTTGCATGCCTTTCTTAATAAAACCTCATAATAAATTCATAAGTTAGATAAAATTTTTTTCAATTAAGACATACAAAAGCACAAGAGACGTCTGAGAATCTCATACATTCAATTCAGCCTCTTACTCTGTCTCAACCTACAGGCCTTCTAATAAGTGCAGGCATTTATAATATTGAGGCAAAGAAATTAAGACTTACAATGATCAAAAAAATATCAAAATATGTTGCCTATATGATATCACAAATGGAACAACATGAGCAAATATAATTGGTCCTTAAGAATATGTTTTGAACTTAAGATTCCTTTCCCAAGAAAAACTGAATAGCCACAATACCCTAATATATGAACAATTTTGGTTAATAGATTTTTACTGCAGATCATTAAAATTCTCTATAATTCTATATTATGCCCAATAATAATCTAATTCATTAAAATATTCAAATAGTTGACCACATGGATCAAAAGTGGGTTCTAAATTCATGTAATTTTCATTTTTCAACTAGTTTTTTAATCATTATGAAGAAATTTTTCTGTTTTACTTCTGCTACCTGACATTAAGAACTTCCTTTGATGAGTCATTATTATAAGTAGTTAATCATTATTAATCCATGTTACAAAATAAAATAAGGAGGAAAATGAGAATAGACAATATTGTCATACCATATTGCATTTAGTTTATTGAGTAGGGAAATTGTTCATGAATATTTATACCTAAATATTTTTACATGTCTTAAAATGAACCTTCAAAAATAATATGCAAGTATAGCTCCTCCAGGGAAGATGGTAAAGTAGGAGGATCCTAAGATAACCTCATCCCATGGATAGACATAGATAACACCCACATCAGTGTAAATAACCTAAACTGGCAGAACAGACTCCCCACAGCTAATTATATAGAATAGACCACACTGAAAGTGATAGGAAGGGCAGAGATGAGGCCAGGAACCAAACTAACCTGTGAGACTGTCCACTGGAGGGAGAGACATCACGATCATGGAGAAGGAAGAGGAGCAGGTCCCACCCCCAGAAACCCCAGGCATGGGGGACCCACAATGGGAAGATATATCCCCATAACATTTGGCTTTGTAAACCAATGAAGCTTAACTTCATGAGTTCCTACAATCAGTGGGGCTTAACAACCGGATCTTTAAAAATCAGCAGCTCAGTTCTGGAGAGGCAGAAGGCAATAAGAAACTGAGTCACTGTCCTTAAAGAGACAGTAGAACAAATAACCCTGCTGAGAAAACTGCATAGAAGCAGCAGTTTGAAAAATGCCTGGAGTATATGGGAAGATTGTTTTACTAATCTCAGAACATGTGTTGGAGGGGCAGGGATCTTTGGGAGACTTCTCCAAGAACAAAAGAGCTGGTGGGGATACCTGGGTGGCTCAGTCAGTTAAGAGTCTGCCTTCAGCTCCAGTCATGATCCCCAGGGTCCTGAGATCGAGTCCTGCATTGGGCTCCCTGCTCAGCAGGGAATCTGCTTCTCCTTCTCCCTCTGCACCTCCCCCCTACTCATTCACTCTCTCTCTCTTTCTCTCTCTCTCTTTCAAATAAATAAACAAAATATCTTTGTTAAAAAAGAGCTGGTGGGTGCCATTCCCCCCCCACCCCACAGCCAAGATACAGACACTGTGGGACCTAGTGCAAAAACTCTCTACCTGTCTTACTAACACTATGCCCATCCTTGCACTGTCCTGTGGACCTGTCACCTCCAACCTGGCCTTGGCAAGTGTTCTCCAAAGCAGCTCCTTGTCCAGTCCCACAACAGAGCAGTGGACACCTTGCTAACACCATGAGCCTTGCCTCACATTCTCCTGCAGACGCACCTATCTAACATGTCTTCCACAGAAGTCCATTGAAAGTTGTGTCACAAGCATGGCTTGTGAAACAGCCTGAGAGAGGCCAGCACAACTACAAAGTTACTCCTGATCTGGAGAAAGAGGAAGATAACCACACATATTGGCTCCACTGTGACCCCTGTATTGGTCTGGGGACAGACATATGATGGGACTATAGGCCTGCCTACCCACCAACAAAAGACTCTAAAGAGACAACACAGGGAGAACATGATGCAGTTCCATGCAACTGCAGCTCCAACAAATGCTTGGTCAAACCCAACTCAATCCCAAGGTAACCCCAGATTGGCCCATTAACATCACAGGGACCAAATCCTGTCCACAACAGGCAAAAAGAGACACTTCAGATGACTGGGCTGAAGGCAAATCTGGCTCATCCATCAGTAAGGCACATACAACACACACAGGTGACAGCCCTGAAGCACCAGGTTCTGGTGAATAGGGAACATTGCACTGCAGGGCACAATAGCCCCTCTTCTTCATTATGCCACTACTTTCAAGAGCAGGAGATGTAGCTGACTTTCCTAACACATAGAAACAGACACAGAGAGTTAGAATGAGGAGACAAAGGGATATGTCCCAAATGAAAGGACAGGGTAAAATCACAGTAAGACAGTTAAGAGAAATGGAGATAAGCAACATGTCTGTTAGGGAATATAAAGTAATGGTCATAAACATACTCACTGGACTTGAGAAAAGCATGGAGGATCTCAGTGAGACCCTTAATAAAGAGATAGGAATAAAGAACCAAGCAGTGTTGAAGAACTCAATAACTGACATTAAAAATACAGTAGGGGGGATAAATAGTAGACTAGAGGAAACAGGAGAATAGATCAGGGACTGGGAAGACAGAGTAATGGAAAGCAATAAGCTGAACAGGAGAAAAAAAAGAATAATAAAAAATGAGACTAGATTAAGGGAACTCAGTAGCACCACCAAATTTAATAACTATCACATAATAGGGATCCCAGAAGGAGAAACAAAAATCTACATCCAGAACGCACAGAGAGCCCTCCAGAAAATCAACCCAAGGACATCCACACCAAGACACATAGTAATTAAAATGACAAAAAGTAGTGATAAAGAGAGAATTTTTAAATCAGCAACAGAAAGTAAAATGCATACAAAGGAAACCCCAGAAGACTATTCGCTGAATTTTCAGCAGACATTTTGGAGACCAGAATAGAGTGGTGTGATACATTCAAAGAGCTTCAAGGGAAAAAAATCCCGCAACCAAGAAGACTCTATTCAGCAAGGCTATTATTCAGAATAAAAAAAAAAAGAGAGAGAGAGAGAGAGATAAAGTTTTCCCAAACAACGTTAAAAGAACTTATACTTACTAAACCAACCTTACAAGAAGGGTTAACGAGAGTTCTTTGCGTGGAACCGAAAGACCATAAATAGGGGTAAGAAAAGTAGAAAGTGAAAAAGCAGTAAAATCAAGTACACCTATAAAAATCAATCAAGGGATTAACCAAATAAAAGATGTGAAGTATAACACCATATAGCTAAAACATGTCAGGAAAGGGAGTAAAAATTTAGTGCTTTTAGAATGGGTTCAAACTTAAGGGGCCAACTTAATACAGACTGTTATATACATACATTGTTATGTATAAACCTAAGAGTAACCACAAATAAAAAAACTGGTAATAGATATTCAAAAAATAAAGAGAAAGGAATCCAAGTATACTGCTAAGGAAAGACATCAAATGACAAAAGAAAGCAAGAGAAGAACTACAAAAACTATTGTAAAATGAGAAAAAAAAATGGTAAAAGTGCATACCTATCAATAATTACTTTGAATGTAAATGAACTAACACTCTGAACAAAAGAGATAGGATGACCAAATGGATGAAAAAGCAAGTCCCTATGTATATGCTGCCTACATGAGATTCATTTCAGACCTAAAGACACATACAAACTGAAAGTGAAAGGATGGGAAAATATTTAAAATGCAAATGGAAGTGAAAAGAAAGCTGAGATAGCGATATTCAAATCAGACAAAATGGACCTTAAAACAAAGACTGTAACAAGAGACAAAAAAGGATTCTATATAATCACAGAGGGAACAAACCAACACAAATTTGTCACAATTGTAAATATTTATGCACTCAAGATGGGAACACCCAAATACATAAAACAGCTATTGACAAACATAAAGGAAATGATAGTAATACAATAAAAGTAGGGGACCTTAACACCACACTTACATCAATGGATAGATTAACCAAGCAGAAAATCAACAAAGAAACAGTGGCATTGAATGACATGCTGGACCAGATGGATATAACAGATACATTCAGAACCTTCCTTCCTAAAACAGCAGAATACACATTCTTTTCAAGGGCGTATGGAACATTGTTCAGAAAAGATAACATATTGGGCCACAAAACAAGTCTCAACAAATTCAAAAATCCTGAAGTGATATCAAGCATCTTTTCCAGCCACAACAGTATGAAACTAGAAATCAACCACCACAAAAAAAAATCTAAATAAGAACACAAATACATGGAGGTTAAATAACATACTACTACACAACGAATGGGTCAAACAAGAAATCAAAGATGAAATAAAAAAATACATGGAGAGAAATGAAAATAAAGACACAATGGTCCAAAACCTTTAGGATGCAGTAGAAGCTGTTCTAAGACTGTTTATAGCAATACAGACGTACCTCAAGAAGCAAGAAAAATTTCAAAGTAGCAACCTGTTCTTAAATCTAATTGAACTAGTAAAAGAGCAATGCACATCCAAAACTTCTAGAAGGAAATATATGTATATATTAGAACAGAGGACCTAGATGGTGACATAGTAGAAGGACCCTAGGCTTGTCTTATCCCTCAAACACTGCTGGAGAACTATCAAATCATTCTGAATACTCAAGAAATTGACCTGAGGACTGATAGAACAAACTGCACAACTAGAAAGAGAGAAGGCACCACATTAGGGAAGGTAGGAAGTTCAAAGATGTGGTTTGTGGGAGAAATGGATCCCTGATGCTGTGGAAAGGAGCCCTGGTAGCAGAGAAAGGTGATAGAGAGTGGAGGACACAGGGATATGCACAAGGAGAGCACTTCACTAAAGCCACTGTCTGGTGAAATGAGAGGGGTTGATTTTTGTGAGTTTTTGCAACCAGTGGGGCTCAAAGACTGCAGTTTTAAAGATTGGTGGGCTTGGCTGGAATATAGCCTTGAGGGTGCTGCCCTACTCCTGGAGAGAAGACAGGTAAACAACTTCAGGGCAGATGGTGCAATCTGAGGATCACCTAAGGCACATGGGTGAGAGACTGTTCACTCTTCCTAGAGCACATCTCTGAGAGGTGGCATTCACAAAGATTCCTCTACACTGACAAAAGAACTGAGAGACACCATTTCCCTCCTCTGCCCCTCAGCATAGGCACAGAAATACCTACTGAGGGCGACTAACCCGGGTACTGGCTGTTTAGCTTGCCTTGTTCCAAATCCCAAGCTTCTGCACTCTGGTGTGACTGCCCTCCGTCAAACCTGCATCAGTCTGGGTGAGACCCTCTCCCAGGAGACCAGTTCAGGACCCTGACACAGCATGTTCCTAAAGTTTGGAGGTTTTTTTTTGTTTTTTTTTTTTTTAAGATTTCACTTATTTGTTTGCCAGAGAGAGAGAGTGTGTGAGAGTACAAGCAGGGGGAGCAGCAGGCAGAGAGAGAAGCAGGCTCCCCACTGAGCAAGGAGTCCTATATGGGACTTGATTCCAGGACCCTGGGATCATGACTTGAGCTAAAGGCAGATGCTTAATTGATCAAGCCACCTAGGCATCCCTAAAGTTTGGAGTTTTAAAATTCAGCAGGCTTGGCTGGGATAGAGCCTAAAGTGCACTGAGCTGCTCCAGGCAGGTAAGCAACCTGGAGACAAACGGTGTGAAAAAGGTGATCTGAAAAATGCCAGGGATACAAAAGGGGACATTATTTGTTCTTCCGGGAGTGTTTCCCTGAAAGCAACAAGCACAGATATCCCTCTCTGGGGACAAAGGCACTGGCTGATGCCCTTTTCCCTCCTCTTCACACTGCCCTCAGGATAAACCAACTTCAGTAAATAGCACAGCACCAACACTGGCTGCATAACCTGCTGACACCAAGTCTTGACCCCCTGCGCTTTGCTGATACTGCTTTTCTCAGGCAAGTGTGCTTAAGGACCAGCACAGTGGGCGCCTTTCTCCGAAGATCAACAGAAACCCCTGCATACACCATGTCTACTGACCAGAGTTCTGCCAGGCTTAAGTTCTAGTGGAAGTAGCACCAGGTCTCTTTAATAAGCAGACCAAAACACACCTATTTAAAGTCCACCACAGTCGAGATGCTTGGATGGCTCAGTTGGTTAACTGTCTGCCTTCAGCTAGGATCATGATCCCAGGGTCCTGGGATTGACCCCCACATCGGGCTCCTTGCTTGGCAAGTAGCCTGCTTCTCTCTCTCCTTCTGCCTGCAACTCCTCCTGGTTGGACTCTCTCTCTGTCTCTGTCAAATAAATAAATAAAACCTTAAAAAAAATAAATACATAAGCAAAACTCACCACACTCTGGCCAAGGTCCAAACACTGCCCACTGCAAGCAAGGAGAGCTTCTATAGAGTACTGGCATAAAGGGATAAAGGAGTCAAAGCACAGCAGGAAAGTGCACACAGCACACACCGAGACACTCCCTGAAACACTAGGCCCTGGACACTATATGACCTCTTCCTCTTAAAGCCATTACTCTCAGGAGCAAGAAACATAATGGGCTTTTCTAACACAAGGAAGTAGACAGAGACTTAGACAGAATGCCAATATGGAGGAGCTCATCCCAAAAGAAAGAACAAAAAAATGTCATGACCAGAGATCTAATCAAAACAGGTATAAGTAATATGCTTGTTGGAGAATTTAGAGCAACAATCATAAGAATATTCACTGGGCTTGAGAAAAAGCATAGAAAACATTAAGGAAACCTTTACTGCAGAGATAAAAGAGTTAAAAAATAATCAGTCAGAAATGAAAACTACCGTAACTGAAATTTGAAAGCTACCAGATGTAATGACCAAGGATGGAAGAAGCAGAGGAATGGATAGGTGATATAGAAGGTAGAATAATGGAAAATAATAAAGCTGAGCAAAAGATAGAGAGAATAATTATGGAACAAGAGAATAGACTTAGAGAACTCAGTGACTCCATCAAATGTAAGAACATTTCTATCATAGGAGTCCCGGAAGAAGGAGGGGTAGAAGAAAAGGGGGTAGGAGATTTATTTGAGGAAATAATAGCTGAAAACATCTCTAATCTAGGGAATGAAAAAGACATTCCAATCCAGGAGGCACAGTGAACTCCCATCAAAATCAACATAAGCAGGCCAACACCAAGACATATTACAGCTGGATTTACAAAATATAGTGATAAAGAAAAAATCCTAAAAAAAAAAAACGGCAAGACAAAAGAAATCCCTAACTTACAAGGGAAGACCCTTAAGGTTAGCTGCAGATCTCCCCACAGAAATTTGGGAAGCCAGAAGAAAGTGGCATGTTATATTCAATTGCTGAATGGGAAAAAACTTGCAACCAAGAATACTCTATCCAGCAAGGCTCTCATTCAGAATAGGAGAGATAAAGAGTTTCCCCAACAAACAAAAACTAAAAAAGTTCATGACCACTAAACCAGCCCAGCAAGAAATATTAAAAGGGACTCTTTGAATGTGAAAGAAAGACCAAAATTGACAAAGAATGGAAGAAAACAGAGAAAATCTCCAGAAACAAAAACAAAAGAAGTAATAAAATGGCATTGAATACATAGCTATCAGTAATTAACTTTAAATGTAAATGGACTAAATATTCCAATGAAAAGAAGGTGTCAGAATGGATAAAAAAACAAGACTCACCTATATGCTGCATAGAAAAGACTCATTCTATACCTATAGATACCTGCAGATTGAAAGTGAGAGGATGGAGAACAATTTATCATGCAAATGGATGTCAAAAGAAAACCAGAGTAGCAATACTTATATCAGGCAAACTAGATTTTAAACCAAACACTGAAACAAAAGATGAAGAAGTACACTATAGAGTTATAAAGGGGACCATCCAACAAGATCTAACAATTGTAAATATTTATGCCCTCAACTTGGGAGCACCCACATAAAGAAAACAATAACAAACATAAAGGCACTTATTGTTAATAATACAAAAAATAGTAAAGGACTTTAACATCCCACTTGCATCAATAAACAGATCATCTAAACAGAAAATCAACAAGGAAACAATGGCTTTGAATGACAACTGCATCAGATGGACTTAACAGATATAATCAGAACACTTCATCCTTAAGCAGTAGAATGCACATTCTTAACAATTGCACATGGGACAGTCTCCAGAATAGATCACATATTGGGTCACGAATCAGGTCTCACCTGATACAAAAAGATTGAAATCATACCATGCATATTTTTAGACACAATGCTATGAAACTTGAAATCAACCACAAGAAGACATTTGGAAGGACCACAAATACATGGAGTTAACGAACATCCCACTAAAGAATGAATGGGTCAACCAGGAAATTAAAGAATAAAAAAAAAAATACATGGAAACAATGGAAAGTGAAAACACAGTGATCCAAAACAAAAGCACTCCTAAGAGGGAAGTATATAGTAATACAGGCCTTCCTCAAGAAGCAAGAAAAGTCTCAAATAAACAACTTAACCTTACTCCTAGAGGAGCTAAAAAAAGAACCAAAAAAGAAGCCTGAAGCAAGCAGAAGATGGGAAATAATGAAGATTGGAGCAGAAATAAAGGATATAGAAGCTAAAACAAAACAAAACAAAAGCAAAAAAGAAAAAAATAAGAGACAAAAAGAGCAGAAGAGATCAATGAAACCACGAGTGGGTTCTTTGAAAAAGATTAATAAAGTTGAGAAACCTCTAGCCAGACTTATCAAAAATAAAAGAGAAAGGACCCCAATAGCTGAAATCAAAAATGAGAGAGGAGAAATAGCCACCAATACTACAGAAATGCAAACAATTACAACAGAATATTATGAAAAATTATTTGTCAACAAATTGGACAATCTGGAAGAAATGGATAAATTCCTAGAAATGTATTAACTACCAAAGCTAAAACAGGAAGAAATAGAAAATATGAACAGACCCATAACCAGGAAATAAATCAAAATAGTAATTAAAAAACCTCCCAACAAACAAAAATCCAGGGCCAGATGACTTCCTAGGGGAATTATAACAAACATTTAAAGAAAAGTTAATATCTGTTGTTCTCAAACTGTTCCAGAAAATAGGATTGGAAGGAAAACTTCCAAATTCATTCTATGGGGCCAGCATTGCTGTGGTCCTAAAACCAGACAAGGCTCCACTAAAAAACAGAATTACAGGCCAATATCTCTGATGAACATGAATACAAAAATTTTCAACGAAATCCTAGCAAATCAGATCCAACTGTACATTAAAAAAATCATTCACCATGATCAAGTGGGATTTATTCCAGGGTTGCAAGCTGGTTCTAGATTCATAAATCAATCAACCTCATGCACCACGTTAATAAAAGAAAGGGTAAGAACCATGTAATCCTTTAAATAGATGCAGAAAAAGCATTTGACAAGGTATAGCAACCATTCCTGATAAAATACTCAACAAACTGGGAAAGGGAGAACATACCTTAACATCATAAAGGCTATATATGAAAAACCCACAGCTAATATCATCCTCAATGGGGAAAAACTGAGAATTTTTCCTTTAAGGTCAGGCACAATACAGGGATATCCACTCTTATCATTGTTATTTACTATAGTACTGGAAGTCCTAGCCTCAGAAATCAGACCACAAAAAAAAATAAAAGGCATCCAAATTGGCAAGGAAGAAGGAAAACTTTCACTATTTGCGGATGACATGATACTCTATATAGAAAACCAAAAGACTCCACCAAAAAAACTGCTAAAACTGATATAAGAATTTAGTAAAGTTTCAAGGTACAAAATTAACATACAGAAATCTGTTGCATTTCTGTACACCAATAATGAAACAGCAGAAAGAGAAATCAGGAAATCAGTCCCATTTATAATTGGACCAAACACTATAAGATACCTAGGGAAAAAACCTAACCAAAAGGTTAAATATTTTTAAATATTTTACTGAAAACTATAAAATACTGATGAACAAAATTGATGACACAAAGAAATGGAAAAACATTCCATGATCATGGATTAGATGAACAAATATTTGTTAAAATGTCTATATTACCCAAAGCAATCTACAGATTTAATGGAATCTTTATCAAAATACCAACAACATTTTTTCACAGAGCTAGAATAAGCAATCCTAACACTTGTATGGAACCACAAAAGACCCCAAATAGCTAAAGCAACTTCAAAAAAGAAGAGCAAAGCTAGAGGCATCACAATTCCAGAGTTCAAGTTACATTACAAAACTGTAATGATCAAGACAGTATGGTACTGGCACAAAAACAGACACATAGGTCAATGGAACAGAATAGAAAACCCAGACATGAACCCACAACTACATGGTCTATTAATCTTTGAAAAAGCAAAAAAGAATATCCAATGGGGAAAAGAATGTCTCTTCAGAAAATGGTGTTGGAAAAACTGAACAACAACTTGCAAAAGAATGAAAGTGGACAACTTTCTCACACCATGCACAAAAATAAATTCCAAATGGATTAAAGTCCTACATGTGAGACTGGAAACCATCAAAATCCTAGAGGACAGGCAATAACCTCCTTGACATCGGCCTTAGCAACTTCTTACTAGATACGTCTCCTGAGGCAAAGGAAACTAGCTCTTTATCTGATATGTCAGTTGCAAATATCTTCTCCCATTCGGTAAGTTCCTTTTACTTTTATTGACTGTTTCCTTTGCTGTGCAAAAGCTTTTTATCTTGATGAAGCCCCAATAGGTCATTTTTGCTTTTGTTTCCTTTGCCTTTGGATATGCATCTAGGAAGAAGTTGCTGCTGCCAAGTTTGAAGAGGTTGCTGCCTATGTTTTCCTTTAAGATTTTGATAGATTCCTCTCTCACATTTAGGTCTTTCACCCATTTTGAGTTTATCTTTGTGTATGGTGTAAGAAAATGGTCCAGTTTCATTCTTCTGCATGTGGCTGTCCAATTTTCCCAGGACCATTTATTGAAGAGACTGTCTTTTTTCCATTGAATATCCTTTCTGCTTTGTCAAAGATTAGTTGACCATAGAGTTGAGGGTCCATTTCTGGGTTCTCTGTTCTGTTCCATTGATCTATGCCTGTTTTTGTGCCAGTATCATACTGTCTTGATGATTACAGCTATATAATACAGTTTGAAGTTAGACATGGTGATGGAACCAACATTGGCTTTCTATTTCTACATTCCTCTGGCTTTTTGGGGTCTTTTCTGGTTCCATGCAATTTTTTAGATTATTTGTTCCAATTATGTGAAAAATGTTGATGGTGTTTCGATAGGAATCACATTGAATGTGTAGGTTGCTCTGGGTAGCATAGACATTTTAACAATATTTATTCTTCCAAACCATGAGAATGGAATATTTTTCCATCTCTTTGTGTCATCCTCAATTTATTTCATAAATGTTCTGTAGTTTTTGGAGTACAGATCCTTCATCTCTTTGGTTAGATGTATTCCTAGGTATCTGACGTTTTTTGGTGCAATTGTAAATGGGATCAATTCCTTAATTTCTCTTTCTTCAGTCTCATCATTAGTGTATAGAAATGTAACTGATTTCTGTGCATTGATTTTGATCCTGCCATGTTGCTGAATTGTTGTGTGAGTTCTAGCAATTTAGGGGTTGATCCAACATAATTTAGTTATTATTTTTTTTCCAACATAATTTGGATCTTTTAGTCTGTGACCAGTGGTGCAGACTCTTGTGTGCTTGCTATGGCTGGGCATTGCACTAGATACTATATTTGCATTACACTATTTAATCTGTACAACAATCCTGTAGGGTAGATTATATTCAGTAATCTCATTTTCCATGAGAAAAACTGAAACTCAGAGAAGTTGGGTACCTTGTCCATGGTCATATAGCCAGCTAGTAAGTTGCAGAGTGAGACAGAAACTCAAGTTAATCTATTGCCAAAATCTGGATAGAAAAAATTGGAGGCAGAGAATAGCTGTTTTGATACTTGTTGACTGATTCATCAAATGTTTATTGAGCACCTAACTCTAGAGTAACACTGTGTGTGCAAAAGTAATGTAAATAAAACCATGATTACACAGGGGTGCATAGCTTAGGCTTCATAAGCACTAAGATAGGTAAAGAAATTTCTCTTTACTGTTCTTAATGTTTCTGAATCAAGGTCTGCACTGGGTGTTTATATACACCATCTCACTGGAACCTCACAAAACACTTTACGGCAGCTATTTTTATCCTCTTAAGAACTGAGGAAACAATGACTCAGAGGAGTTAAGAAACTTGTTTTCAGCCACATGGCTCATAAGTGCATATATAGGACTTAACTCATCCTTAACTAATTATTCTAAACCACCATGTATATGTCATGCTATTGGTATTTTTTGGTACTAGCACCACAGAACCACATATCTTGAATGCATCTTAATGATAATCAAGTTTAAGTCCTTCATAACAGAGTCAGTACTCAAAACTCCTGATGCTCAGGTTAGTGGTAGCTCCCTGGCACTGAACTTTTTTCTCTGCACCAGGTCCTTATGTGTTTGATCTATTACTATTCAAGACTGTTGAGTGAGTGTGGAGGTCCCTTAAAAAGTTAAAAATTGAACTACCCTATGACCCAGCCATTGCACTACTGGGTGTTTACCCCAAAAGATACAGACGTAGTAAAGAGAAGGGCCATATGCACCCCAATGTTCATAGCTGCATTGTCCACAATAGCCAAATCATGGAAGGAGCCGAGATGCCCTTCAACANCTGGTGATGGGTAGTAGGGAGGGCACGTATTGCATGGTGCACTGGGTGTTATACGCAACTAATGAAGCATCAAACTTTACATCGGAATCTGGGGATGTACTGTATGGTGATTAACACAATATAATAAAATTAAATTAAAAAAAAAAGACTGTTGAGTGAAATATTGTCTTGCACAACTTGGCTTTTTTGCAATCTACAGTTTGCCTTGATGTTTCCCCCAGTTGAATATATAAACATATTACTTTTCATGTCAGGGATCTATTGAATTGTGAAAGTTCATGGACATCCAAGTTAGCCTGGGTGAGACTTAATTGCTTGGATGCAATCAGAATAGTATTTTCAGAATTTACCTGTGATTACTGTCACTAGTTTTTGTGTTCTGTCTTCATTTGACAAAAAGTAATAGAATAAATTTTCTGAAGGTCATATTGTTTCTTACTTGTTTGTAGCTTTCAAAAAGACATTTTATAAAATAAGTCTAGGATTAAAAAAACATACAAACAGCTGGGGTGCCTGGGTGGTACAATCAGTTGAGTGTCTGACTCTTGGTTTTGACTCAGGTCATGATCTCAGGGTCATGAGATTGAGCCATGTTTTGGGCTCTGCTCTGAGCATGGAGTCTGCTTGAGATTCTCTCTCCCTCTCCCTGCCCCTCCTTCTTGTGCTCTCTCTCTCTCAAATAAATAAATAAATCTTAAAAAATACAAACAGCTTAATTACTCCAAATAGCAACGGAGACAAAATGCAATGTAAACACAAAAAAAGTACTGCAGAAATGAGACAGTGGATGACTTTAGATCTGAGACTCATAATCACACAACCCAGATTCTGCAGAAAGAAGAACAAATGCAGGAGAGTAGGGGCCAGGTCTCATTTTCTTTTTCATACAGCCAGCTGGAAGCTGAAGTGTAGCTGTAAATGGTGTGAAGCATGTCTGCATCCATGAGCAAAGGAAACTAGCTCCTTGGGGACTCATTGAAGCATAAAAGTTTATAATTTTACAGCAGTTGAAATACTGACATCAGTATTAAAATAAAACCAAGATTTACATAATAATTAAAAATATAAAAGTCTGTAGGAGGAGACCCTGTGTGAAAAACTGGACAATTCAGCAACAAGAGAACTGTGTACCATTGGCAGAAATGGAAAATGGCATCTGCCCAACCCTCAACAGGTGACTAGTAATTGTACAGAGCAATGTTACATTTGAAAAAATGTAAATAAGTTCTTGCCAAACTGATTTCTATGTTCTTATGATGTCACACAGTCACTGCTTATGAAGGTGCAAACTTCTTGGCTTGTGCTCAAACCCTTTTCTTGTATTACCTACAGATTCAAAGCAATCCCTATTTTTCAAGCAACCTGAACAAATAATCCTAAAATTTGTATGATAGTACAAAAGACCTCAAATAGCCAAAACAATCTTAAGAAAGAAGAACAAAGCTGGAAGTAATCACAATTCCAGATTGCAAAATATACTACAAAATTATAGTAATCCATACACTATGTTACTGGCACAAAAATAGACACATAGGTCAATGGAATGAGATAGAGAGTCTGGAAACAAACCCATACCAATATGGTCAATTAACCCATGACAAAGGAGACAAGAATATGCACTGGAGAATATGCACTGGAAATAAATAGTGCAGCTAGATGTAAAATTCACAGTAACATGCAAAAAAAAAAAAAATGAAACCGGAGCACTTTCTTACACCATACACAAAAATTGAACTCAAAATAAATTAACACCCAACTGTGGAACCTGAAATCATAAAAGTACTAAAAGAAAACATAGGCAGTAATATCTTGGATATCAGCCTTAACAACATATTTATAAATATGTCTCCTCAGGTAAGGGAAACAAAAGCAAATGTTAAACTATTGGAACTACCCCAAAACAAAACATTTTTGCACAGCAAAGGGAATCACCAGCAAAACAAAAATGCAAATAGTCAACGGGAAAAAAAATATTTGCAAATGATATATCCAAAAAGGGGCTAATATCCAAAATGTATAAAGTACTTACACAACTCAACACACACACACATAATTTAAAAATGGGCAGAAGACCAGCATAGACATTTTTCTAAAGAAATACAGAGGGCCAATAGATACAGGAAAAGATACTCAACATCACTAATCATTAGGGAAATGTTAATCAAAACCATGAAACATCATGTCATATCAATCAGAATGGCTAGAATAAAAAAGACAAGAAATAACATGTTGGTGAGGATGTGGAGAAAAGGGAAAACTCACACACTGTTAGTGAGAATGTGAATTGGTGCAACTGCTGTGGAAAACAGTATGGAAGCTCCTCAAAAAATTTTAACTAGAAATATCATACCCACTACTGGATATTTACTGAAAGAAAACAAAAACACTAGTTTGTAAAGATATATGCACCCTTATGTTTATTGCAGCATTATTTACAATAGCCAATATATAGAAGCAACCCAAGTGTCTTTGATAGACGAGTGGATACAGAAGTTGTGGTGTATAAATATACAATGGGATATTACTCAACCATAGGAAAGTATGAGATATTGCCATTTGTGATGACATTGATGGACATAGAAGGTATTATGCTAAGTGAAATAATTCAGACAGAGAAAGACAAAATCCATGTGATTTCACATATATACAGAATCTAAAAAAAATGAATGAACAAACAAAAAGCAGACTCTTAAATACAGAGAACAAACTGGTGATTGCTAGAGGGGAGTGAGAAGGGGGGATGGAAAAACAGATAAAAGGGACTGAGAGGTACAAACTTCCAGCTATAAAATAAATAAGTCACAGAGATGAAAAGTACAACATAGGGAATATAGTTGTATATGTTATATACAGTTATAAAGTTATATGGTGACAAATGATGACTACACTTACCATGTTGAGCATTGAGTAATGTATAGAATTATTAAATCAACATGTATACATCTGAAATTCATATAACATTATATGTCAATTGCACTTCAAAAAAAAGGGAAAATGAATTTTATTTTATCATTTAAAACCTAAACTTGAGGAAAACAGGAATGATTCTAACATTTTATTATATTTATTTTACTATGAATTCCCGATTGTTTCAATAAGTAATAAGAAAGTAACCTGCAGTCCTAAATTTTGATGACTCCTACCATTGCAAGTTTTTATATCACCTCCTTCTTCTCAAAAATCTCCACACATACTAGATTACCAAACACCTCTTTAAAAAATTAACTTTTCTTATTAATGAGGAGAAAGGTTGTTTCAGTAAAAATCAAAAGTAGAATTATACTTCAATAAAAAATACAGTACAGTTAAAAAGTGAGGAATAAAATTATGAAGTAATGCTTGATTCCTATGATGTAGACTGAATCCATTGATAGAAGTAGTTTTCCATAAGTAAATATAAGATGGAGAGAATGACAAAGAGTACTTGGGGTTTTAGTTGGTATCTCAAAGGAAAAAAAATATCGATATAGATATATATTCTTTTGTGTTATATTTATATTCCCATGAAAAGGGAATCAACTTCGGGGATTACAAATACAAGGGTAGTGGGGTAAGATTCACTTCAAAGAAATTATTTCTGGCTCTGTCAACAGATAACAAGAAAATAAGATTTCACTTTCATGCTAAAGCTTTGCCAAAAGCTCTATATTCCCTCGTAAGCCTTGTATTGGGGGAAAAAAGTGATACAAATCATAAACATAGAAAATACTATCCTGCTTACTAAAAGAAACACACTGCTAAGTCAATGCTATCTAGCAACCTTTGCTGAATTGATACATAAGGCTTTTCCTATATTTGTTATGGCATGAAATGCACCTGCTTCACATTCTAGTTATTTAGAGTATTGCTTAACTTTCTCACTAGATCACAAGCTTTTCAAAAGCAGGCATTAGTGTTTTGTGTTTTGTGTTATACATATTAGTTGAGAGATTGCATGCTATTTAACTCTTGTGCAACAGTTTCTTTGTTTATAAAATGAAGACAAAAAGATGAATACAATAATTATTATATGCTGAAAATTTTTAGCATTGTGCTTATCATAAGTAGGTACTCAGTATGTGTTAGTTTCTTTCATCTATATATCTTTGTATATGCAGTGATATGCAAATATTTTATGAAGAAATAAAGGAATGATTGAATGAGAGAAATTTATGTAAATTGAGTTTAAAGGTTACTTTAGAAGAAACTAACAAGATTGAATAGTAAAAAGAAACACAAAAAAGTATCCAAAATCTTTTATCTTACATATTAGCTAAAAAGACCATCTCTTCCTAGATAGTGAGAATGTGATCAGTTTTTTTTTAATTATTTTTGGAAAAATCAGAGCACTCTGATCATTTAATACACCATGGAAATTACTACTTTCATTTTCTTAAGTCATTGTTCTCAAATATTGACTCCCTCCTTATCCTATCTCTATTTAGTATAGCATATCTTTCCATTAGTCTTAGCCAAATACTTTATTTGACACATGGGGTTATTTATTATATGTATAGGTTTCAAGAATAGCAAAAGTTTAAAATCATGGCCATATGATGATGTCCCCTTCCATACAGGAGATGGACTAACATAAGCATATTAAAAACACCAGTGTGATAAAAGAATTATTCAAAAGTTACCTCAATAGATTTAAAGAAAGAAGCAATTCATTGGTTTCTAAATTTAGGGTCCCAACCCCCCAAGAGCTCCAGGAAGATAACAATAGGTGTCTGTATACTATGTTGAATACTCCTAAAAGCTTAAAGAATATAGTAAATACCAAATCTAATTATGCATAGGTTACACAAAAAGAGGAATTTCTTTGTGTCTTGGTGGGCTTTTATCAACTCACTGGTAAAAATATTGTGTTTAAAGCCACACATGTCACATATAAATTAGAAAATCCCCACGTAGCATTGAGTGCCTCTTAAACCTTATGCAATTTCAAATTGAAAGACCTTGACAAAGATATGTTTGACAGATAAAGCAATGCAAGAGCAAAATGATCTCAGTGAAAAAAACTTCTTTGGCTTTTCAGAATTTTTCTAAATTTCAGTTTCCTGTGGGTTTTTCAAGGGTACTATGCCATTCAAAAAATAGAAATATATTTTAGATATGTATTTCCTGGAGTCAACTGATCAAATTGTTGTTTTTTTAATTAGGCTTGGCTCTTGAGAGCTTGCATTTATGGTAATAGTCACAAAACAGTTTGAAACCCTATTTCTTTTTTACGTAATGCTATGTCACCACTCGGTAGACTAAGATTCAAAATAAGCTGAAAAATGCTTTTCTATTTAAAAAGTAGATTTAAATTTAGTCATTAGGACAAGCTGCAGAGAGTGACACAATCTTTGAACAGACTCTGATGGGACAAAATATTTATTTCTACACATTTCTGATGACTGAGCAGCTCTATTTGGAAACTCCATCTGGCTCTCCCATGTTATAAACAACTATGTAGAAATTCAAACTTCTGAAATTAGTGGGTTTTTTTTAAGATTTTATTTATTTATTTGACAGAGAGAGAGACAACCAGCAAGAGAGGGAACACAAGCAGGGGGAGTGGGAGAGGAAGAAGCAGGCTCCCAGCAGCAGAGCCTGATACAGGGCTCGATCCCAACACGCTGGGATCACACCCTGAGCTGAGGGCAGAGGCTTAACGACTGAGCCACCCAGGCACCCCTGAAATTATTGTGTTTTAACTTACTATTCCTTTCTTCTTTTCCACTTCAGGAACCTACATTGGATGTTACAGACTAGCAAACCAGGTGCTGTGCTATATCATGACAAATTACTTCAGCCACATTGTGTTCATTATGGACACAGTTTAAGGCAATGTGACTGTGTAATCAAATATGATATATCACACAATCAAGTATCACCTTGCTATATCTAAAGAGGCAAATTAAAAAAAAAACATTTAAAAGTTGAGAGAAGAGAAAAGACAAGTGACTCAATTTGGGAATGATATTTTAGAAAAATTAAGTTATAGAAAAAATGAAAAAGCAAAAACATTTTTCTTTCCAGGTAAGAAAATTTTGTAAGGTGAATATATGTGTATGTATGTGTTTGCACATGTGTGTTTGAATGTGTTGGCAGTGGAGAGCTGGAGTGAGCCTCAGTAATTTGACTCTAGCATTTCAAACTACCTTTAAAAAAGAAAAAGAAACATTAAAATAACTTACATAAAAATAAAAGTAGCATCATTATAAAAATATCTTTCCCAAGTGTATGATACAAGCTATACAAATTTGGTTTAAAACAATACTTTATGTAGGCAGGGAATAAAATATAATAAGGTAGAGTATTTACTGCTGATATTTTCAGAATTACTATTATATCCTATGATTATACTAAGCAATATATAACTGATTAAAAAGAAATTGGGGTAAACAGAAGGGGGAATGAACCATGAGAGACTGTGGACTCTGGGAAACAAACGGAGGGTTTCAGAGGGGAGGGGGGTGGGGGATTGGGATAGTCCAGTGATGGGTATTAAGGAGGACACAAATTGCATGGTTCACTGGGTGTTATACGCAAATAATGAATCATGGAACATCGCATCAAAAAATAAATAAATAAATAAATAAATAAATAAATAAATAAATATAAATAAATAAATAATAAATAAAAAGAAATTGTCCTAATGCCTGGAAATAGGGAATCATTATTAACTTACTCATTAATTAGGGTTCTATTTGCTATTCTATCATTAACCAATAATCATTACTTAGCTTAATTAACTCTCTGTACTTAGTTGAAACCTGTCTCCCTGGGAATATATTGAATAAAAATGGTCTGTGCTCATGGAATCCCAGCACAACATTGTCACTTTTGAGGCTATTATTTTGTGCATACATGTCTTTTTTCAAAAGGAAGACTATAAACCTGCACAATATAGAAGCAAGAAGACCACTCCAGGGCTTATGTGATTATGTCAGTGAGATGCTGAAGGCCTGAAACAAGACCACGACACTGAAGTAGTGGATATGGGAGAGGTTTTTTATTATTTTATTTTATTATATATATATATATATATATTCCTCTCAAAGTATTCCAAAAAATAAAAATGGAAGGAAAACTTCCAAATTAACTTTATGAGGCCAGTGGTACCCTGATACCAAAATCAGACAAAGACTCTAATAAAAAAAAAAGAAAAAGAAAACTACAGACCAATATCCCTGGTGAACATGGATGCAAAATTTCTCATAAAATACTAGCAAATCAAATCCAATAGGACATTAAAAATTATTTACCACCAAGGGGCCCCTGGGTGGCTCAGTAGTTAAGCATCTGCCTTCAGCTCAGGGCATGATCCCAGGGTCCTGGGGTAGAGCCCTGCATAGGGCTCCCTGATCTGCTGGGAGCCTGCTTCTCCCTCTCCCAGTTCCCCTGCTTGTGTTCCCTCTCTCACTGGCTGTCTCTCTCTGTCAAATAAATAAATAAAATCTTTAAAAAAAATTAACCACACTCAATACTTGCAGATCAATCAATGTGATACTCCATATTAATAAAAGAAAGGATAAGAACCATTTGATCCTTTCAATACATGCAGCAAAACATTTGACAAAGTACAACATCCACTTATGATAAAAACCCTCAACAAAGTAGGAATAGAGGGAACATAGTTCAGCATAATAAAGTTAATATATGAAAAATCCACAGCTAATATCATCCTCACTGGGAAAAAACTGAGAGCATTTGTTCTATGGTCAGGAACAAGACAGGGATGTCCACACTCTCCACTGTTATTTAACATAGTACTGGAAGTCCTAACATCAGCAATCATACAACAAAAAGAAATAAAAGGCACCCAAATTGGCAAGGAAGAAGGAAAAATTTCACTATTTGCAGATGACATGATACTTTATTTANTGTGACTGTGTAATCAAATATGATATATCACACAATCAAGTATCACCTTGCTATATCTAAAGAGGCAAATTAAAAAAAAAACATTTAAAAGTTGAGAGAAGAGAAAAGACAAGTGACTCAATTTGGGAATGATATTTTAGAAAAATTAAGTTATAGAAAAAATGAAAAAGCAAAAACATTTTTCTTTCCAGGTAAGAAAATTTTGTAAGGTGAATATATGTGTATGTATGTGTTTGCACATGTGTGTTTGAATGTGTTGGCAGTGGAGAGCTGGAGTGAGCCTCAGTAATTTGACTCTAGCATTTCAAACTACCTTTAAAAAAGAAAAAGAAACATTAAAATAACTTACATAAAAATAAAAGTAGCATCATTATAAAAATATCTTTCCCAAGTGTATGATACAAGCTATACAAATTTGGTTTAAAACAATACTTTATGTAGGCAGGGAATAAAATATAATAAGGTAGAGTATTTACTGCTGATATTTTCAGAATTACTATTATATCCTATGATTATACTAAGCAATATATAACTGATTAAAAAGAAATTGGGGTAAACAGAAGGGGGAATGAACCATGAGAGACTGTGGACTCTGGGAAACAAACGGAGGGTTTCAGAGGGGAGGGGGGTGGGGGATTGGGATAGTCCAGTGATGGGTATTAAGGAGGACACAAATTGCATGGTTCACTGGGTGTTATACGCAAATAATGAATCATGGAACATCGCATCAAAAAATAAATAAATAAATAAATAAATAAATATAAATAAATAAATAATAAATAAAAAGAAATTGTCCTAATGCCTGGAAATAGGGAATCATTATTAACTTACTCATTAATTAGGGTTCTATTTGCTATTCTATCATTAACCAATAATCATTACTTAGCTTAATTAACTCTCTGTACTTAGTTGAAACCTGTCTCCCTGGGAATATATTGAATAAAAATGGTCTGTGCTCATGGAATCCCAGCACAACATTGTCACTTTTGAGGCTATTATTTTGTGCATACATGTCTTTTTTCAAAAGGAAGACTATAAACCTGCACAATATAGAAGCAAGAAGACCACTCCAGGGCTTATGTGATTATGTCAGTGAGATGCTGAAGGCCTGAAACAAGACCACGACACTGAAGTAGTGGATATGGGAGAGGTTTTTTATTATTTTATTTTATTTTATTTTATTTTATTTTATTTTATTTTATTATTATTATTTATTACTTTTTATTAGTTTCAAAGGTAGAATTTAGTGATTCATCAGTTGCACATAACACCCAGTGCTCATTACATCAAGTGCCCTCCATAATGCTCATC